>NW_026963008.1:0-136000 GCF_032445375.1 Bacillus rossius redtenbacheri
CAACGAACTATTGAGGTGGCAGCGAGGCAGTAAGGTGGCAGCGAGGTAGTAAGGTGGCAGCATGGCAGTGAGGTGGCAGTGAGGCAGTAAGGTGGCAGCGAGGCAGTGAGGTGGCAGTGAGGAAGCGAGGCAGTAAGGTGGCAACGAACTAGTGAGGTGGCAGCAAGGCAGTAAGGTGGCAGCGAGGCAGTAAGTTAGCAACGAGGCAGTAAGGTGGCAGTAAGGCAGTATGGTGGCAGCGAGGCAGTAATGGGGCAGCGAGGCAGTGAGGTGGCAGTGAGGCAGTAAGGTGGCAGCGAGGCAGTGAGGTGGCAGTGAGGCAGCGAGGCAGTAAGGTGGCAATGAACTAGTGAGGTGGCAGCAAGGCAGTAATGTGGCAGCGAGGCAGTAAGTTAGCAACGAGGCAGTAAGGTGGCAGTAAGGCAGTATGGTGGCAGCGAGGCAGTAATGTGGCAGCGAGGCAGTGAGGTGGCAGTGAGGCAGTAAGGTGGCATCGAGGCAGTGAGGTGGCAGTGAGGCAGCGAGGCAGTAAGGTGGCAACGAACTAGTGAGGTGGCAGCAAGGCAGTAATGTGGCAGCGAGGCAGTAAGTTAGCAACGAGGCAGTAAGGTGGCATCGAGGCAGTGAGGTGGCAGTGAGGCAGTAAGGTGGCATCGAGGCAGTGAGGTGGCAGCGAGGCAGTAAGGTGGCAGCGAGGCAGTAAGGTGGCAGCGAGGCAGTGAGGTGGCAGTGAGGCAGCGAGGCAGCGAGGCAGTATGGTGGCAGCGAGGCAGTAAAGTGGCAGCAAGGCAGTGAGGTGGCAGTGAGGCAGTAAGGTGGCATCGAGGCAGTAAGGTGGCAGCGAGGCAGTAAGGTGGAAACGAACTAGTGAGGTGGCAGCGAGGCAGTAAGGTGGCAGCGAGGCCGTGAGGTGGCAGCGAGGCAGTGAGGTGGCAGTGAGGCAGCGAAGCATTGAGGTGGCAGTGAGGCAGTAAGGTGGCAGTGAGGTGGCAGCGAGGCAGTGAGGTGGCAGTGAGGTAGCGAGGCAGTGAGTTGGCAGCGAGGCAGTGAGGTGGCAGCGAGGCAGTGAGGTGGCAGTGATGCAGCGAGGCAGTAAGGTGGCAACGAACTAGTGAGGTGGCAGCAAGGCAGTAATGTGGCAGCGAGGCAGTAAGTTAGCAACGAGGCAGTAAGGTGGCAGTAAGGCAGTATGGTGGCAGCGAGGCAGTAATGTGGCAGCGAGGCAGTGAGGTGGCAGTGAGGCATTGAGGTGGCAGTGAGGCAGCGAGGCAGTGAGGCAGCGAGGCAGTATGGTGGCAGCGAGGGTGCAAGGTGGCAGCGAGGCAGTGAGGTGGCAGTGAGGCAGCGAGGCAGTAAGTTGGCAACGAACTATTGAGGTGGCAGCGAGGCAGTAAGGTGGCAGCGAGGTAGTAAGGTGGCAGCATGGCAGTGAGGTGGCAGTGAGGCAGTAAGGTGGCAGCGAGGCAGTGAGGTGGCAGTGAGGCAGCGAGGAAGTAAGGTGGCAACGAACTAGTGAGGTGGCAGCAAGGCAGTAATGTGGCAGCGAGGCAGTAAGTTAGCAACGAGGCAGTAAGGTGGCAGTAAGGCAGAATGGTGGCAGCGAGGCAGTAATGTGGCAGCGAGGCAGTGAGGTGGCAGTGAGGCAGTAAGGTGGCAGCGAGGCAGTGAGGTGGCAGTGAGGCAGCGAGGCAGTAAGGTGGCAACGAACTAGTGAGGTGGCAGCAAGGCAGTAATGTGGCAGCGAGGCAGTAAGTTAGCAACGAGGCAGTAAGGTGGCAGTAAGGCAGTATGGTGGCAGCGAGGCAGTAATGTGGCAGCGAGGCAGTGAGGTGGCAGTGAGGCATTGAGGTGGCAGTGAGGCAGCGAGGCAGTGAGGCAGCGAGGCAGTATGGTGGCAGCGAGGGTGTAAGGTGGCAGCAAGGCAGTGAGGTGGCAGTGAGGCAGCGAGGCAGTAAGTTGGCAACGAACTATTAAGGTGGCAGCGAGGCAGTAAGGTGGCAGCGAGGTAGTAAGTTGGCAGTGAGGAAGTAAGGTGGCAGCGAGGCAGTGAGGCGGCAGTAAGGCAGTATGGTGGCAGCGAAGCAGTAAGGAGGCAGCGAGGCAGCAAGGCAGTAAGGTGGCAGTTAGGCAGTAAGGTGGCAGCGAGGCAGTGAGGTGGATGCGAGGCAGTGAGGTGGCAGTGAGGCAGCGAGGCAGTGAGGTGGCAGCGAGGCAGTAAAGTGGCAGCGAATCAGTGAGGTGGCAGCGAGGCAGTAAGGTGGCAGCAAGGCAGTAAGGTGGAAGCGAGGCAGAAAGGTGGCAGCGAGGCAGTGAGGTGGCAGTGAGGTAGTATGGTAGCAGCGAGGCAGTAAGGTGGCAGCAAGGCAGTGAGGTGGCAGCGAGGCAGTATGGTGGCAGTGAGGCAGTGAGGTGGCAGCGAGGCAGTGAGGTGGCAGCGAGGCAGTGAGGTAGCAGCGAGGTAGTAAAGTGGCAGCGAGGCAGTAAGGTAACACCAAGGCAGTAAGGTGGCAGTGAGGCAGTAAGGTGGCAGCCAGGCAGTAAGGTGGCAGCGAGGCAGTAAGGTGGCAGCGAGGCAGTAAGGTGCCAGCGAGGCAGTGAGGTGGCAGTGAGGCAGTATAGTGGCAGCGATGTAGTAAGGTGGCAGCGAGGCAGTGAGGTGGCAGCGAGGCAGTGAGGAGGCAGTGAGGCAGCGCGGCAGTGAGGTGGCAGCAAGGCAGTAAGGTGGCAGCGAGGCAGTGAGGTGGCAGCGAGGCAGTAAGGTGGCAGCGAGGCAGTAAGGTGGCAGCGAGGCAGTGAGGTGGCAGCGAGGCAGTGAGGTGGCAGCGAGGCAGTAAGTTGGCAGCGAGGCAGTGAGGTGGCAGCGAGGCAGTAAGTTGGCAGCGAGGCAGTGAGGTGGCAGCGAGGCAGTAAGGTGGCAGCGAGGCAGTGAGGTGGCAGCGAGGCAGTAAGGTGGCAGCGAGGCAGTAAGGTGGCAGCGAGGCAGTAAGGTGGCAGCGAGGCAGTGAGGTGGCAGCGAGGCAGTAAGGTGGCAGCGAGGCAGTGAGGTGGCAGCGAGGCAGTGAGGTGGCAGCGAGGCAGTAAGTTGGCAGCGAGGCAGTGAGGTGGCAGCGAGGCAGAAAGGTGGCAGCGAGGCAGTGAGGTGGCAGCGAGGCAGTAAGGTGGCAGCGAGGCAGTGAGGTGGCAGCGAGGCAGTGAGGTGGCAGCGAGGCAGTAAGTTGGCAGCGAGACAGTAAGGTGGCAGTGAGGCAGTGAGGTGGCAGCGAGGCAGTAAGGTGGCAGCGAGGCAGTAAGGTGGCAGTGAGGCAGCGAGGCAGTGAGGTGGCAGCGAGGCAGTAAGGTGGCAACGAGACAGTAAGGTGGCAGCGAGGCAGTGAGGTGGCAGCGAGGCAGTAAGGTGGCAGCGAGGCAGTAAGGTGGCAGTGAGGCAGCGAGGCAGGTGGGTGGCAGCGAGCCAGTGAGGTGGCAGTGAGGCAGCGAGGCAGTGAGGTGGCAGCGAGGCAGTAAGGTGGCAGAGAAGCAGTATGGTGGCAGTTAGGCAGCGAGGCAGTGAGGTGGCAGCGAGGCAGTAAGGTGGCAGCGAGGCAGTGAGGTGGCAGCGAGGCAGTGAGGTGGCAGTGAGGCAGCGAGGCAGTAAGGTGGCAGCGAGGCAGTGAGGTGTCAGCAAGGCAGTAAGGTGGTAGCTAGGCAGTAAGGTGGCAGCGAGACAGTAAGGTAGCAGCGAGGCAGTAAGGTGGCAGCGAGGCAGTGAGGTGGCAGTGAGGCAGTATGGTGGCAGTGAGGCAGCTATTCAGTGAGGTGGCAGCGAGGCAGTAAAGTGGCAGCGAGGCAGTGAGGTGGCAGTGAGCAGCGAGGCAGTGAGGTGGCAGCGAGGCAGTAAGGAAGCAGCGAGACAGTAAGGTGGCAGCGAGGCAGTGAGGTGGCAGCGAGGCAGTAAGGTGGCAGCGAGGCAGTAAGGTGGCAGTGAGGCAGCGAGGCAGTGAGGTGGCAGCGAGGCAGTAAGGTGGCAACGAGACAGTAAGGTGGCAGCGAGGCAGTGAGGTGGCAGCGAGGCAGTAAGGTGGCAGTGAGGCAGCGAGGCAGGTGGGTGGCAGCGAGGCAGTGAGGTGGCAGTGAGGCAGCGAGGCAGTGAGGTGGCAGTGAGGCAGCGAGGCAGTAAGGTGGCAGCGAGGCAGTGAGGTGGCAGCGAGGCAGTAAGGTGGCAGAGAAGCAGTATGGTGGCAGTTAGGCAGCAAGGCAGTGAGGTGGCAGCGAGGCAGTAAGGTGGCAGCGAGGCAGTGAGGTGGCAGCGAGGCAGTGAGGTGGCAGTGAGGCAGCGAGGCAGTGAGGCAGCGAGGCAGTATGGTGGCAGCGAGGCAGTAAGGTGGCAGCGAGGCAGTAAGGTGGAAGCAAGGCAGTAAGGTGGCAGCGAGACAGTGAGGTGGCAGTGAGGCAGCGAGGCAGTAAGGTGGCAGCGAGGCATGTGAGGTGTCAGCGAGGCAGTAAGGTGGCAGCGAGGCAGTAAGGTGGAAGCGAGGCAGTAAGGTGGCAGCGAGGCAGTGAGGTGGCAGTGAGGTAGTATGGTAGCAGCGAAGCAGTAAGGTGGCAGCAAGGCAGTGAGGTGGCAGCGAGGCAGTATGGTGGCAGTGAGGCAGTGAGGTGGCAGCTAGGCAGTGAGGTGGCAGCAAGGCAGTGAGGTAGAAGCGAGGTAGTAAAGTGGCAGCTGGCAGCGATGCAGTAAGGTGGCAGCGAGGCAGTGAGGTGGCAGCGAGGCAGTATGGTGGCAGTGAGGCAGTGAGGTGGCAGTGAGGCAGCGCGGCAGTGAGGTGGCAGCGAGGCAGTAAGGTGGCAGCGAGGCAGTGAGGTGGCAGCGAGGCAGTAAGGTGGCAGCGAGGCAGTAAGGTGGCAGCGAGGAAGTGAGGTGGCAGCGAGGCAGTAAGTTGGCAGCGAGGCAGTGAGGTGGCAGCGTGGCAGTATGGTGGCAGTTAGGCAGTGAGGTGGCAGCGAGGCAGTAAGGTGGCAGTGAGGCAGCGAGGCAGTGAGGTGGCAGCGAGGCAGTGAGGTTTCAGCGAGGCAGTAAGGTGGCAGCGAGGCAGTAAGGTGGCAGCGAGTCAGTAAGGTGGCAGCGAGGCAGTGAGGTGGCAGCGAGGCAGTGAGGTGGCAGCGAGGCAGTAAGGTGGCAGTGAGGCAGTGAGGCAGTGAGGTGGCAGAGAGGCAGTGAGGTGGAAGTGAGGCAGCGAGGCAGTGAGGTGGCAGCAAGGCAGTAAGGTGGCAGCGAGGCAGTAAGGTGGCAGTGAGGCAGCGAGGCAGTGAGGTGGCAGCGAGGCAGTAAGGTGGCAGCGAGTCAGTAAGGTGGCAGCGAGGCAGTGTGGTGGCAGCGAGGCAGTAAGGTGGCAGTGAGGCAGTGAGGCAGTGAGGTGGCAGCGAGGCAGTGAGGTGGAAGTGAGGCAGCGAGGCAGTGAGGTGACAGCGAGGCAGCGAGGTAGCAGCAAGGTAGTGAGGTGGCAGTGAGGCAGTAAGTTGGCAGCGAGGCAGTAAGGTGGCAGCGAGGCAGTAATGTGGCAGCGAGGCAGTAAGGTGGCAGCGAGGCAGTGAGGTGGCAGCGAGGCAGTAAGGTGGCAGCGAGGCAGTGAGGTGGCAGCGAGGCAGTGAGGTGGCAGCGAGGCAGTAAGTTGGCAGCAAGGCAGTGAGGTGGCAGCGAGGCAGTAAGGTGGCAGCGAGGCAGTGAGGTGGCAGCGAGGCAGTAAGGTGGCAGCGAGGCAGTGAGGTGGCAGCGAGGCAGTAAGGTGGCAGCGAGGCAGTAATGTGGCAGCGAGGCAGTGAGGTGGCAGTGAGGCAGTATGGTGGCAGTGAGGCAGTGAGGTGGCAGCGAGGCAGTGAGGAGGCAGTGAGGCAGCGCGGCAGTGAGGTTGCAGCGAGGCAGTAAGGTGGCAGCGAGGCAGTGAGGTGGCAGCGAGGCAGTGAGGTGGCAGCGAGGCAGTAAGGTGGCAGCGAGGCAGTGAGGTGGCAGCGAGGCAGTGAGGTGGCAGCGAGGCAGTAAGTTGGCAGCGAGGCAGTGAGGTGGCAGCGAGGCAGTAAGTTGGCAGCGAGGCAGTGAGGTGGCAGCGAGGCAGTAAGGTGGCAGCGAGGCAGTGAGGTGGCAGCGAGGCAGTAAGGTGGCAGCGAGACAGTGAGGTGGCAGCGAGGCAGTAAGGTGGCAGCGAGGCAGTGAGGTGGCAGCGAGGCAGTGAGGTGGCAGCGAGGCAGTGAGGTGGCAGCGAGGCAGTGAGGTGGCAGCGAGGCAGTAAGTTGGCAGCGAGGCAGTGAGGTGGCAGCGAGGCAGTAAGGTGGCAGCGAGGCAGTGAGGTGGCAGCGAGGCAGTAAGGTGGCAGCGAGGCAGTGAGGTGGCAGCGAGGCAGTGAGGTGGCAGCGAGGCAGTAAGTTGGCAGCAAGGCAGTGAGGTGGCAGCGAGGCAGTAAGGTGGCAGCGAGGCAGTGAGGTGGCAGCGAGGCAGTAAGGTGGCAGCGAGGCAGTAATGTGGCAGCGAGGCAGTGAGGTGGCAGTGAGGCAGTATGGTGGCAGTGAGGCAGTGAGGTGGCAGCGAGGCAGTGAGGAGGCAGTGAGGCAGCGCGGCAGTGAGGTTGCAGCGAGGCAGTAAGGTGGCAGCGAGGCAGTGAGGTGGCAGCGAGGCAGTGAGGTGGCAGCGAGGCAGTAAGGTGGCAGCGAGGCAGTGAGGTGGCAGCGAGGCAGTGAGGTGGCAGCGAGGCAGTAAGTTGGCAGCGAGGCAGTGAGGTGGCAGCGAGGCAGTAAGTTGGCAGCGAGGCAGTGAGGTGGCAGCGAGGCAGTAAGGTGGCAGCGAGGCAGTGAGGTGGCAGCGAGGCAGTAAGGTGGCAGCGAGGTAGTGAGGTGGCAGCGAGGCAGTGAGGTGGCAGCGAGGCAGTGAGGTAGCAGCGAGGCAGTGAAGTGGTAGTGAGGCAGTGAGGCAATAAGGTGGCAGCGAGGCAGTAAGGTGGCAGCGAGGCAGTAAGATGGGAGTGAGGCAGCAAGGCAGTGAGGTGGCAGCGAGGCAGTGAGTTGGCTGTGAGGCAGCGAGGCAGTGAGGCAGCGAGGCAGTATGGTGGCAGCGAGGGTGCAAGGTTGCAGCGAGGCAGTGAGGTAGCAGTGAGGCAGCGAGGCAGTAAGTTGGCAACGAACTATTGAGGTGGCAGCGAGGCAGTAAGGTGGCAGCGAGGTAGTAAGGTGGCAGCATTGCAGTGAGGTGGCAGTGAGGCAGTAAGGTGGCAGCGAGGCAGTGAGGTGGCAGTGAGGCAGCGAGGCAGTAAGGTGGCAACGAACTAGTGAGGTGGCAGCAAGGCAGTAATGTGGCAGCGAGGCAGTAAGTTAGCAACGAGGCAGTGAGGTTGCAGCGAGGCAGTAAGGTGGCAGCGAGGCAGTGAGGTGGCAGCGAGGCAGTAAGGTGGCAGCGAGGCAGTGAGGTGGCAGCGAGGCAGTGAGGTGGCAGCGAGGCAGTAAGTTGGCAGCGAGGCAGTGAGGTGGCAGCGAGGCAGAAAGGTGGCAGCGAGGCAGTGAGGTGGCAGCGAGGCAGTAAGGTGGCAGCGAGGCAGTGAGGTGGCAGCGAGGCAGTGAGGTGGCAGCGAGGCAGTAAGTTGGCAGCGAGACAGTAAGGTGGCAGCGAGGCAGTGAGGTGGCAGCGAGGCAGTAAGGTGGCAGCGAGGCAGTAAGGTGGCAGTGAGGCAGCGAGGCAGTGAGGTGGCAGCGAGGCAGTAAGGTGGCAACGAGACAGTAAGGTGGCAGCGAGGCAGTGAGGTGGCAGCGAGGCAGTAAGGTGGCAGCGAGGCAGTAAGGTGGCAGTGAGGCAGCGAGGCAGGTGGGTGGCAGCGAGCCAGTGAGGTGGCAGTGAGGCAGCGAGGCAGTGAGGTGGCAGCGAGGCAGTAAGGTGGCAGAGAAGCAGTATGGTGGCAGTTAGGCAGCGAGGCAGTGAGGTGGCAGCGAGGCAGTAAGGTGGCAGCGAGACAGTGAGGTGGCAGCGAGGCAGTGAGGTGGCAGTGAGGCAGCGAGGCAGTAAGGTGGCAGCGAGGCAGTGAGGTGTCAGCGAGGCAGTAAGGTGGCAGCTAGGCAGTAAGGTGGCAGCGAGACAGTAAGGTAGCAGCGAGGCAGTAAGGTGGCAGCGAGGCAGTGAGGTGGCAGTGAGGCAGTATGGTGGCAGTGAGGCAGCTAGGCAGTGAGGTGGAGGCGAGGCAGTAAGGTGGCAGCGAGGCAGTGAGGTGGCAGTGAGCAGCGAGGCAGTGAGGTGGCAGCGAGGCAGTAAGGTAGCAGCGAGACAGTAAGGTGGCAGCGAGGCAGTGAGGTGGCAGCGAGGCAGTAAGGTGGCAGCGAGGCAGTAAGGTGGCAGTGAGGCAGCGATGCAGTGAGGTGGCAGCGAGGCAGTAAGGTGGCAACGAGACAGTAAGGTGGCAGCGAGGCAGTGAGGTGGCAGCGAGGCAGTAAGGTGGCAGTGAGGCAGCGAGGCAGGTGGGTGGCAGCGAGGCAGTGAGGTGGCAGTGAGGCAGCGAGGCAGTGAGGTGGCAGTGAGGCAGCGAGGCAGTAAGGTGGCAGCGAGGCAGTGAGGTGGCAGCGAGGCAGTAAGGTGGCAGAGAAGCAGTATGGTGGCAGTTAGGCAGCGAGGCAGTGAGGTGGCAGCGAGGCAGTAAGGTGGCAGCGAGGCAGTGAGGTGGCAGCGAGGCAGTGAGGTGGCAGTGAGGCAGCGAGGCAGTGAGGCAGCGAGGCAGTATGGTGGCAGCGAGGCAGTAAGGTGGCAGCGAGGCAGTAAGGTGGAAGCAAGGCAGTAAGGTGGCAGCGAGACAGTGAGGTGGCAGTGAGGCAGCGAGGCAGTAAGGTGGCAGCGAGGCATGTGAGGTGTCAGCGAGGCAGTAAGGTGGCAGCGAGGCAGTAAGGTGGAAGCGAGGCAGTAAGGTGGCAGCGAGGCAGTGAGGTGGCAGTGAGGTAGTATGGTAGCAGCGAAGCAGTAAGGTGGCAGCAAGGCAGTGAGGTGGCAGCGAGGCAGTATGGTGGCAGTGAGGCAGTGAGGTGGCAGCTAGGCAGTGAGGTGGCAGCAAGGCAGTGAGGTAGCAGCGAGGTAGTAAAGTGGCAGCTGGCAGCGATGCAGTAAGGTGGCAGCGAGGCAGTGAGGTGGCAGCGAGGCAGTATGGTGGCAGTGAGGCAGTGAGGTGGCAGCGAGGCAGTGAGAAGGCAGTGAGGCAGCGCGGCAGTGAGGTGGCAGCGAGGCAGTAAGGTGGCAGCGAGGCAGTGAGGCAGTAAGGTGGCCGCGAGACAGTGAGGTGGCAGTGAGGCAGCGAGGCAGTATGGTGGCAGCGAGGCAGCGAGGCAGTAAGGTGGCAGCGAGACAGTGAGGTGGCAGCGAGGCAGTAAGGTGGCAGCGAGGCAGTAAGATGGCAGCGTGGCAGTGAGGTGGTAGTGAGGCAGCGAGGCAGTAAGGTGGCAGCGAGGCAGTGAGGTGGCAGCGAGGCAGTAAGGTGGCAGTGAGGCAGTAAGGTGGCAGCGAGGCAGTAAGGTGGCAGCGAGGCAGTAAGATGGCAGCGTGGCAGTGAGGTGGCAGTGAGGCAGCGAGGCAGTATGGTGGCAGCGAGGCAGTAAGGTGGCAGCGAAGCAGTATGGTGGCAGTTAGGCAGCGAGGCAGTGAGGCAGCGAGGCAGTATGGCGGCAGCGAGGCAGTAAGGTGGCAGCGAGGCAGTAAGGTGGAAGCAAGGCAGTAAGGTGGCAGCGAGACAGTGAGGTGGCAGTGAGGCAGCGAGGCAGTAAGGTGGCAGCGAGGCAGTGAGGTGTCAGCGAGGCAGTAAGGTGGCAGCTAGGCAGTAAGGTGGCAGCGAGACAGTAAGGTGGCAGCGAGGCAGTAAGGTGGCAGCGAGGCAGTGAGGTGGCAGTGAGGCAGTATGGTGGCAGTGAGGCAGCTAGGCAGTGAGGTGGCAGCGAGGCAGTAAGGTGGCAGCGAGGCAGTAAGGTGGCAGTGAGCAGCGAGGCAGTGAGGTGGCAGCGAGGCAGTAAGGTGGCAGCGAGACAGTAAGGTGGCAGCGAGGCAGTGAGGTGGCAGCGAGGCAGTAAGGTGGCAGCGAGGCAGTAAGGTGGCAGTGAGGCAGCGAGGCAGTGAGGTGGCAGCGAGGCAGTAAGGTGGCAACGAGACAGTAAGGTGGCAGCGAGGCAGTGAGGTGGCAGCGAGGCAGTAAGGTGGCAGTGAGGCAGCGAGGCAGGTGGGTGGCAGCGAGGCAGTGAGGTGGCAGTGAGGCAGCGAGGCAGTGAGGTGGCAGTGAGGCAGCGAGGCAGTAAGGTGGCAGCGAGGCAGTGAGGTGGCAGCGAGGCAGTAAGGTGGCAGAGAAGCAGTATGGTGGCAGTTAGGCAGCGAGGCAGTATGGTGGCAGCGAGGCAGTAAGGTGGCAGCGAGGCAGTGAGGTGGCAGCGAGGCAGTGAGGTGGCAGTGAGGCAGCGAGGCAGTGAGGCAGCGAGGCAGTATGGTGGCAGCGAGGCAGTAAGGTGGCAGCGAGGCAGTAAGGTGGAAGCAAGGCAGTAAGGTGGCAGCGAGACAGTGAGGTGGCAGTGAGGCAGCGAGGCAGTAAGGTGGCAGCGAGGCATGTGAGGTGTCAGCGAGGCAGTAAGGTGGCAGCGAGGCAGTAAGGTGGAAGCGAGACAGTAAGGTGGCAGCGAGGCAGTGAGGTGGCAGTGAGGTAGTATGGTAGCAGCGAAGCAGTAAGGTGGCAGCAAGGCAGTGAGGTGGCAGCGAGGCTGTATGGTGGCAGTGAGGCAGTGAGGTGGCAGCTAGGCAGTGAGGTGGCAGCGAGGCAGTGAGGTAGCAGCGAGGTAGTAAAGTGGCAGCTGGCAGCGATGCAGTAAGGTGGCAGCGAGGCAGTGAGGTGGCAGCGAGGCAGTATGGTGGCAGTGAGGCAAAGAGGTGGCAGCGAGGCAGTGAGGAGGCAGTGAGGCAGCGCGGCAGTGAGGTGGCAGCGAGGCAGTAAGGTGGCAGCGAGGCAGTGAGGTGGCAGCGAGGCAGTAAGGTGGCAGCGAGGCAGTAAGGTGGCAGCGAGGAAGTGAGGTGGCAGCGAGGCAGTAAGTTGGCAGCGAGGCAGTGAGGTGGCAGCGTGGCAGTATGGTGGCAGTTAGGCAGTGAGGTGGCAGCGAGGCAGTAAGGTGGCAGTGAGGCAGCGAGGCAGTGAGGTGGCAGCGAGGCAGTGAGGTTTCAGCGAGGCAGTAAGGTGGCAGCGAGGCAGTAAGGTGGCAGCGAGTCAGTAAGGTGGCAGCGAGGCAGTGAGGTGGCAGCGAGGCAGTGTGGTGGAAGCGAGGCAGTAAGGTGGCAGTGAGGCAGTGAGGCAGTGAGGTGGCAGCGAGGCAGTGAGGTGGAAGTGAGGCAGCGAGGCAGTGAGGTGGCAGCAAGGCAGTAAGGTGGCAGCGAGGCAGTAAGGTGGCAGTGAGGCAGCGAGGCAGTGAGGTGGCAGCGAGGCAGTAAGGTGGCAGCGAGTCAGTAAGGTGGCAGCGAGGCAGTGAGGTGGCAGCGAGGCAGTAAGGTGGCAGTGAGGCAGTGAGGCAGTGAGGTGGCAGCGAGGCAGTGAGGTGGAAGTGTGGCAGCGAGGCAGTGAGGTGGCAGCGAGGCAGTGAGGTGGCAGCGAGGCAGCGAGGTAGCAGCAAGGCAGTGAGGTGGCAGTGAGGCAGTGAGGCAATAAGGTGGCAGCAAGGCAGTGAGGTGGCAGCGAGGCAGTAAGGTGGCAGCGAGGCAGTAAGATGGGATTGAGGCAGCAAGGCAGTGAGGTGGCAGCGAGGCAGTGAGGTGGCAGTGAGGCAGCGAGGCAGTGAGGCAGCAAGGCAGTATGGTGGCAGCTAGGCTGTAAGGTGGCAACGAGGCAGTAAGGTGGCAGCGAGGCAGCGAGGCAGTAAGGTGGCAGCGAGGCAGTAAGGTGGCAGCGAGGCAGTAAGGTGGCAGCGAGGCAGTAAGGTGGCAGTGAGGCAGCGAGGCAGTGAGGTGGCAGCGAGGCAGTGAGGTGGCAGTGAGGCAGCGAGGTAGCAGCGAGGTAGTAAGGTGGCAGTGAGGCAGTGAGGCAGTAAGGTGGCAGAATGGCAGTGAGGTGGCAGCGAGGCAGTAAGGTGGCAGCGAGGCAGTAACGTGGCAGCGAGGCAGTAAGGTGGCAGCGAGGCAGTGAGGTGGCAGTGAGGCAGCGAGGTGGCAGCGAGGCAGTAAGGTGGCAGCGAGGCAGTAAGTTGGCAGCGAGGCAGTAAGTTGGCAGTGAGGCAGTAAGGTGGCAGCGAGGCAGTAAGGTGGCAGCGAGGCAGTAAGTTGGCAGTGAGGCAGTAAGGTGGCAGCGAGGCAGTGAGGTGGCAGTGAGGCAGCGAGGCAGCGAGGCAGTGTGGTGTCAGCGAGGCAGTAAAGTGGCAGCAAGGCAGTGAGGTGGCAGTGAGGCAGTAAGGTGGCATCGAGGCAGTAAGGTGGCAGCGAGGCAGTAAGGTGGCAGCAAGGCAGTAAGGTGGCAGCGAGGCAGTAAGTTGGCAGCGAGGCAGTAAGGTGGCAGCGAGGCAGTGAGGTGGCAGTGAGGCAGTAAGTTGGCATCGAGGCAGTGAGGTGGCAGCGAGGCAGTGAGGTGGCAGTGAGGCAGTAAGGTGGCATCGAGGAAGTGAGGTGGCAGCGAGGCAGTAAGGTGGCATCGAGGCAGTGAGGTGGCAGCGAGGCAGTAAGGTGGCAGCGAGGCAGTAAGGTGGCAGCGAGGCAGTGAGGTGGCAGTGATGCAGCGAGGCAGTAAGGTGGCAACGAACTAGTGAGGTGGCAGCAAGGCAGTAATGTGGCAGCGAGGCAGTAAGTTAGCAACGAGCAGTATGGTAGCAGTAAGGCAGTATGGTGGCAACGAGGCAGTAATGTGGCAGCGAGGCAGTGAGGTGGCAGTGAGGCATTGAGGTGGCAGTGAGGCAGCGAGGCAGTGAGGCAGCGAGGCATTATGGTGGCAGCGAGGGTGTAAGGTGGCAGCGAGGCAGTGAGGTGGCAGTGAGGCAGCGAGGCAGTAAGTTGGCAACGAACTATTGAGGTGGCAGCGAGGCAGTAAGGTGGCAGCGAGGTAGTAAGGTGGCAGCATGGCAGTGAGGTGGCAGTGAGGCAGTAAGGTGGCAGCGAGGCAGTGAGGTGGCAGTGAGGAAGCGAGGCAGTAAGGTGGCAACGAACTAGTGAGGTGGCAGCAAGGCAGTAAGGTGGCAGCGAGGCAGTAAGTTAGCAACGAGGCAGTAAGGTGGCAGTAAGGCAGTATGGTGGCAGCGAGGCAGTAATGGGGCAGCGAGGCAGTGAGGTGGCAGTGAGGCAGTAAGGTGGCAGCGAGGCAGTGAGGTGGCAGTGAGGCAGCGAGGCAGTAAGGTGGCAATGAACTAGTGAGGTGGCAGCAAGGCAGTAATGTGGCAGCGAGGCAGTAAGTTAGCAACGAGGCAGTAAGGTGGCAGTAAGGCAGTATGGTGGCAGCGAGGCAGTAATGTGGCAGCGAGGCAGTGAGGTGGCAGTGAGGCAGTAAGGTGGCATCGAGGCAGTGAGGTGGCAGTGAGGCAGCGAGGCAGTAAGGTGGCAACGAACTAGTGAGGTGGCAGCAAGGCAGTAATGTGGCAGCGAGGCAGTAAGTTAGCAACGAGGCAGTAAGGTGGCATCGAGGCAGTGAGGTGGCAGTGAGGCAGTAAGGTGGCATCGAGGCAGTGAGGTGGCAGCGAGGCAGTAAGGTGGCAGCGAGGCAGTAAGGTGGCAGCGAGGCAGTGAGGTGGCAGTGAGGCAGCGAGGCAGCGAGGCAGTATGGTGGCAGCGAGGCAGTAAAGTGGCAGCAAGGCAGTGAGGTGGCAGTGAGGCAGTAAGGTGGCATCGAGGCAGTAAGGTGGCAGCGAGGCAGTAAGGTGGAAACGAACTAGTGAGGTGGCAGCGAGGCAGTAAGGTGGCAGCGAGGCAGTGAGGTGGCAGCGAGGCAGTGAGGTGGCAGTGAGGCAGCGAAGCATTGAGGTGGCAGTGAGGCAGTAAGGTGGCAGTGAGGTGGCAGCGAGGCAGTGAGGTGGCAGTGAGGTAGCGAGGCAGTGAGTTGGCAGCGAGGCAGTGAGGTGGCAGCGAGGCAGTGAGGTGGCAGTGATGCAGCGAGGCAGTAAGGTGGCAACGAACTAGTGAGGTGGCAGCAAGGCAGTAATGTGGCAGCGAGGCAGTAAGTTAGCAACGAGGCAGTAAGGTGGCAGTAAGGCAGTATGGTGGCAGCGAGGCAGTAATGTGGCAGCGAGGCAGTGAGGTGGCAGTGAGGCATTGAGGTGGCAGTGAGGCAGCGAGGCAGTGAGGCAGCGAGGCAGTATGGTGGCAGCGAGGGTGCAAGGTGGCAGCGAGGCAGTGAGGTGGCAGTGAGGCAGCGAGGCAGTAAGTTGGCAACGAACTATTGAGGTGGCAGCGAGGCAGTAAGGTGGCAGCGAGGTAGTAAGGTGGCAGCATGGCAGTGAGGTGGCAGTGAGGCAGTAAGGTGGCAGCGAGGCAGTGAGGTGGCAGTGAGGCAGCGAGGAAGTAAGGTGGCAACGAACTAGTGAGGTGGCAGCAAGGCAGTAATGTGGCAGCGAGGCAGTAAGTTAGCAACGAGGCAGTAAGGTGGCAGTAAGGCAGAATGGTGGCAGCGAGGCAGTAATGTGGCAGCGAGGCAGTGAGGTGGCAGTGAGGCAGTAAGGTGGCAGCGAGGCAGTGAGGTGGCAGTGAGGCAGCGAGGCAGTAAGGTGGCAACGAACTAGTGAGGTGGCAGCAAGGCAGTAATGTGGCAGCGAGGCAGTAAGTTAGCAACGAGGCAGTAAGGTGGCAGTAAGGCAGTATGGTGGCAGCGAGGCAGTAATGTGGCAGCGAGGCAGTGAGGTGGCAGTGAGGCATTGAGGTGGCAGTGAGGCAGCGAGGCAGTGAGGCAGCGAGGCAGTATGGTGGCAGCGAGGGTGTAAGGTGGCAGCAAGGCAGTGTGGTGGCAGTGAGGCAGCGAGGCAGTAAGTTGGCAACGAACTATTAAGGTGGCAGCGAGGCAGTAAGGTGGCAGCGAGGTAGTAAGTTGGCAGTGAGGAAGTAAGGTGGCAGCGAGGCAGTGAGGCGGCAGTAAGGCAGTATGGTGGCAGCGAAGCAGTAAGGAGGCAGCGAGGCAGCAAGGCAGTAAGGTGGCAGTTAGGCAGTAAGGTGGCAGCGAGGCAGTGAGGTGGATGCGAGGCAGTGAGGTGGCAGTGAGGCAGCGAGGCAGTGAGGTGGCAGCGAGGCAGTAAAGTGGCAGCGAATCAGTGAGGTGGCAGCGAGGCAGTAAGGTGGCAGCAAGGCAGTAAGGTGGAAGCGAGGCAGAAAGGTGGCAGCGAGGCAGTGAGGTGGCAGTGAGGTAGTATGGTAGCAGCGAGGCAGTAAGGTGGCAGCAAGGCAGTGAGGTGGCAGCGAGGCAGTATGGTGGCAGTGAGGCAGTGAGGTGGCAGCGAGGCAGTGAGGTGGCAGCGAGGCAGTGAGGTAGCAGCGAGGTAGTAAAGTGGCAGCGAGGCAGTAAGGTAACACCAAGGCAGTAAGGTGGCAGTGAGGCAGTAAGGTGGCAGCCAGGCAGTAAGGTGGCAGCGAGGCAGTAAGGTGGCAGCGAGGCAGTAAGGTGCCAGCGAGGCAGTGAGGTGGCAGTGAGGCAGTATAGTGGCAGCGATGTAGTAAGGTGGCAGCGAGGCAGTGAGGTGGCAGCGAGGCAGTGAGGAGGCAGTGAGGCAGCGCGGCAGTGAGGTGGCAGCAAGGCAGTAAGGTGGCAGCGAGGCAGTGAGGTGGCAGCGAGGCAGTAAGGTGGCAGCGAGGCAGTAAGGTGGCAGCGAGGCAGTGAGGTGGCAGCGAGGCAGTGAGGTGGCAGCGAGGCAGTAAGTTGGCAGCGAGGCAGTGAGGTGGCAGCGAGGCAGTAAGTTGGCAGCGAGGCAGTGAGGTGGCAGCGAGGCAGTAAGGTGGCAGCGAGGCAGTGAGGTGGCAGCGAGGCAGTAAGGTGGCAGCGAGGCAGTAAGGTGGCAGCGAGGCAGTAAGGTGGCAGCGAGGCAGTGAGGTGGCAGCGAGGCAGTAAGGTGGCAGCGAGGCAGTGAGGTGGCAGCGAGGCAGTGAGGTGGCAGCGAGGCAGTAAGTTGGCAGCGAGGCAGTGAGGTGGCAGCGAGGCAGAAAGGTGGCAGCGAGGCAGTGAGGTGGCAGCGAGGCAGTAAGGTGGCAGCGAGGCAGTGAGGTGGCAGCGAGGCAGTGAGGTGGCAGCGAGGCAGTAAGTTGGCAGCGAGACAGTAAGGTGGCAGTGAGGCAGTGAGGTGGCAGCGAGGCAGTAAGGTGGCAGCGAGGCAGTAAGGTGGCAGTGAGGCAGCGAGGCAGTGAGGTGGCAGCGAGGCAGTAAGGTGGCAACGAGACAGTAAGGTGGCAGCGAGGCAGTGAGGTGGCAGCGAGGCAGTAAGGTGGCAGCGAGGCAGTAAGGTGGCAGTGAGGCAGCGAGGCAGGTGGGTGGCAGCGAGCCAGTGAGGTGGCAGTGAGGCAGCGAGGCAGTGAGGTGGCAGCGAGGCAGTAAGGTGGCAGAGAAGCAGTATGGTGGCAGTTAGGCAGCGAGGCAGTGAGGTGGCAGCGAGGCAGTAAGGTGGCAGCGAGGCAGTGAGGTGGCAGCGAGGCAGTGAGGTGGCAGTGAGGCAGCGAGGCAGTAAGGTGGCAGCGAGGCAGTGAGGTGTCAGCAAGGCAGTAAGGTGGTAGCTAGGCAGTAAGGTGGCAGCGAGACAGTAAGGTAGCAGCGAGGCAGTAAGGTGGCAGCGAGGCAGTGAGGTGGCAGTGAGGCAGTATGGTGGCAGTGAGGCAGCTATTCAGTGAGGTGGCAGCGAGGCAGTAAAGTGGCAGCGAGGCAGTGAGGTGGCAGTGAGCAGCGAGGCAGTGAGGTGGCAGCGAGGCAGTAAGGAAGCAGCGAGACAGTAAGGTGGCAGCGAGGCAGTGAGGTGGCAGCGAGGCAGTAAGGTGGCAGCGAGGCAGTAAGGTGGCAGTGAGGCAGCGAGGCAGTGAGGTGGCAGCGAGGCAGTAAGGTGGCAACGAGACAGTAAGGTGGCAGCGAGGCAGTGAGGTGGCAGCGAGGCAGTAAGGTGGCAGTGAGGCAGCGAGGCAGGTGGGTGGCAGCGAGGCAGTGAGGTGGCAGTGAGGCAGCGAGGCAGTGAGGTGGCAGTGAGGCAGCGAGGCAGTAAGGTGGCAGCGAGGCAGTGAGGTGGCAGCGAGGCAGTAAGGTGGCAGAGAAGCAGTATGGTGGCAGTTAGGCAGCAAGGCAGTGAGGTGGCAGCGAGGCAGTAAGGTGGCAGCGAGGCAGTGAGGTGGCAGCGAGGCAGTGAGGTGGCAGTGAGGCAGCGAGGCAGTGAGGCAGCGAGGCAGTATGGTGGCAGCGAGGCAGTAAGGTGGCAGCGAGGCAGTAAGGTGGAAGCAAGGCAGTAAGGTGGCAGCGAGACAGTGAGGTGGCAGTGAGGCAGCGAGGCAGTAAGGTGGCAGCGAGGCATGTGAGGTGTCAGCGAGGCAGTAAGGTGGCAGCGAGGCAGTAAGGTGGAAGCGAGGCAGTAAGGTGGCAGCGAGGCAGTGAGGTGGCAGTGAGGTAGTATGGTAGCAGCGAAGCAGTAAGGTGGCAGCAAGGCAGTGAGGTGGCAGCGAGGCAGTATGGTGGCAGTGAGGCAGTGAGGTGGCAGCTAGGCAGTGAGGTGGCAGCAAGGCAGTGAGGTAGAAGCGAGGTAGTAAAGTGGCAGCTGGCAGCGATGCAGTAAGGTGGCAGCGAGGCAGTGAGGTGGCAGCGAGGCAGTATGGTGGCAGTGAGGCAGTGAGGTGGCAGTGAGGCAGCGCGGCAGTGAGGTGGCAGCGAGGCAGTAAGGTGGCAGCGAGGCAGTGAGGTGGCAGCGAGGCAGTAAGGTGGCAGCGAGGCAGTAAGGTGGCAGCGAGGAAGTGAGGTGGCAGCGAGGCAGTAAGTTGGCAGCGAGGCAGTGAGGTGGCAGCGTGGCAGTATGGTGGCAGTTAGGCAGTGAGGTGGCAGCGAGGCAGTAAGGTGGCAGTGAGGCAGCGAGGCAGTGAGGTGGCAGCGAGGCAGTGAGGTTTCAGCGAGGCAGTAAGGTGGCAGCGAGGCAGTAAGGTGGCAGCGAGTCAGTAAGGTGGCAGCGAGGCAGTGAGGTGGCAGCGAGGCAGTGAGGTGGCAGCGAGGCAGTAAGGTGGCAGTGAGGCAGTGAGGCAGTGAGGTGGCAGAGAGGCAGTGAGGTGGAAGTGAGGCAGCGAGGCAGTGAGGTGGCAGCAAGGCAGTAAGGTGGCAGCGAGGCAGTAAGGTGGCAGTGAGGCAGCGAGGCAGTGAGGTGGCAGCGAGGCAGTAAGGTGGCAGCGAGTCAGTAAGGTGGCAGCGAGGCAGTGTGGTGGCAGCGAGGCAGTAAGGTGGCAGTGAGGCAGTGAGGCAGTGAGGTGGCAGCGAGGCAGTGAGGTGGAAGTGAGGCAGCGAGGCAGTGAGGTGACAGCGAGGCAGCGAGGTAGCAGCAAGGTAGTGAGGTGGCAGTGAGGCAGTGAGGCAATAAGGTGGCAGCAAGGCAGTGAGGTGGCAGCGAGGCAGTAAGGTGGCAGCGAGGCAGTAAGATGGGAGTGAGGCAGCAAGGCAGTGAGGTGGCAGCGAGGCAGTGAGGTGGCAGTGAGGCAGCGAGGCAGTGAGGCAGCAAGGCAGTATGGTGGCAGCTAGGCAGTAAGGTGGCAACGAGGCAGTAAGGTGGCAGCGAGGCAGCGAGGCAGTAAGGTGGCAGCGAGGCAGTAAGGTGGCAGCGAGGCAGTAAGGTGGCAGCGAGGCAGTAAGGTGGCAGTGAGGCAGCGAGGCAGTGAGGTGGCAGCGAGGCAGTGAGGTTGCAGTGAGGCAGCGAGGTAGCAGCGAGGTAGTAAGGTGGCAGTGAGGCAGTGAGGCAGTAAGGTGGCAGAATGGCAGTGAGGTGGCAGCGAGGCAGTAAGGTGGCAGCGAGGCAGTAACGTGGCAGCGAGGCAGTAAGGTGGCAGCGAGGCAGTGAGGTGGCAGTGAGGCAGCGAGGTGGCAGCGAGGCAGTAAGGTGGCAGCGAGGCAGTAAGGTGGCAGCGAGGCAGTAAGTTGGCAGTGAGGCAGTAAGGTGGCAGCGAGGCAGTAAGGTGGCAGCGAGGCAGTAAGTTGGCAGTGAGGCAGTAAGGTGGCAGCGAGGCAGTAAGGTGGCAGTGAGGCAGCGAGGCAGCGAGGCAGTATGGTGGCAGAGAGGCAGTAAAGTGGCAGCAAGGCAGTGAGGTGGCAGTGAGGCAGTAAGGTGGCATCGAGGCAGGTAGGTGGCAGCGAGGTAGTAAGGTGGCAGCAAGGCAGTAAGGTGGCAGCGAGGCAGTAAGTTGGCAGTGAGGCAGTAAGGTGGCAGCGAGGCAGTGAGGTGGCAGTGAGGCAGCGAGGCAGCGAGGCAGTATGGTGGCAGCGAGGCAGTAAATTGGCAGCAAGGCAGTGAGGTGGCAGTGAGGCAGTAAGGTGGCATCGAGGCAGTAAGGTGGCAGCGAGGCAGTAAGGTGGAAACGAACTAGTGAGGTGGCAGCGAGGCAGTAAGGTGGCAGCGAGGCAGTGAGGTGGCAGCGAGGCAGTGAGGTGGCAGTGAGGCAGCGAAGCATTGAGGTGGCAGCGAGGTAGTAAGGTGGCAGTGAGGTGGCAGCGAGGCAGTGAGGTGGCAGTGAGGTAGCGAGGCAGTGAGTTGGCAGCGAGGCAGTATGGTGGCAGCGAGGGTGTAAGGTGGCAGCGAGGCAGTGAGGTGGCAGTGAGGCAGAGAGGCAGTAAGTTGGCAACGAACTATTGAGGTGGCAGCGAGGCAGTAAGGTGGCAGCGAGGTAGTAAGGTGGCAGCATGGCAGTAAGGTTGCAGTGAGGCAGTAAGGTGGCAGCGAGGCAGTGAGGTGGCAGTGAGGCAGCGAGGCAGTAAGGTGGCAACGAACTAGTGAGGTGGCAGCAAGGCAGTAATGTGGCAGCGAGGCAGTAAGTTAGCAACGAGGCAGTAAGGTGGCAGTAAGGCAGTATGGTGGCAGCGAGGCAGTAATGTGGCAGCGAGGCAGTGAGGTGGCAGTGAGGCAGTAAGGTGGCAGCGAGGCAGTGAGGTGGCAGTGAGGCAGCGAGGCAGTAAGGTGGCAACGAACTAGTGAGGTGGCAGCAAGGCAGTAATGTGGCAGCGAGGCAGTAAGTTAGCAACGAGGCAATAAGGTGGCAGTAAGGCAGTATGGTGGCAGCGAGGCAGTAATGTGGCAGCGAGGCAGTGAGGTGGCAGTGAGGCATTGAGGTGGCAGTGAGGCAGCGAGGCAGTGAGGCAGCGAGGCAGTATGGTGGCAGCGAGGGTGCAAGGTGGCAGCGAGGCAGTGAGGTTGCAGTGAGGCAGCGAGGCAGTAAGTTGGCAACGAACTATTGAGGTGGCAGCGAGGCAGTAAGGTGGCAGCGAGGTAGTAAGTTGGCAGTGAGGAAGTAAGGTGGCAGCGAGGCAGTGAGGCGGCAGTAAGGCAGTATGGTGGCAGCGAAGCAGTAAGGAGGCAGCGAGGCAGCAAGGCAGTAAGGTGGCAGTTAGGCAGTAAGGTGGCAGCGAGGCAGTGAGGTGGATGCGAGGCAGTGAGGTGGCAGTGAGGCAGCGAGGCAGTGAGGTGGCAGCGAGGCAGTAAAGTGTCAGCGAATCAGTGAGTTGGCAGCGAGGCAGTAAGGTGGCAGCGAGGCAGTAAGGTGGAAGCGAGGCAGTAAGGTGGCAGCGAGGCAGTGAGGTGGCAGTGAGGTAGTATGGTAGCAGCGAGGCAGTAAGGTGGCAGCAAGGCAGTGATGTGGCAGCGAGGTAGTATGGTGGCAGTGAGGCAGTGAGGTGGCAGCGAGGCAGTGAGGTGGCAGCGAGGCAGTGAGGTAGCAGCGAGGTAGTAAAGTGGCAGCGAGGCAGTAAGGTAACACCAAGGCAGTAAGGTGGCAGTGAGGCAGTAAGGTGGCAGCCAGGCAGTAAGGTGGCAGCGAGGCAGTAAGGTGGCAGCTAGGCAGTAAGGTGCCAGCGAGGCAGTGAGGTGGCAGTGAGGCAGTATGGTGGCAGCGATGCAGTAAGGTGGCAGCGAGGCAGTGAGGTGGCAGCGAGGCAGTGAGGAGGCAGTGAGGCAGCGCGGCAGTGAGGTGGCAGCGAGGCAGTAAGGTGGCAGCGAGGCAGTGAGGTGGCAGCGAGGCAGTAAGGTGGCAGCGAGGCAGTAAGGTGGCAGCGAGGCAGTGAGGTGGCAGCGAGGCAGTGAGGTGGCAGCGAGGCAGTAAGTTGGCAGCGAGGCAGTGAGGTGGCAGCGAGGCAGTAAGTTGGCAGCGAGGCAGTGAGGTGGCAGCGAGGCAGTAAGGTGGCAGCGAGGCAGTGAGGTGGCAGCGAGGCAGTAAGGTGGCAGCGAGACAGTGAGGTGGCAGCGAGGCAGTAAGGTGGCAGCGAGGCAGTGAGGTGGCAGCGAGGCAGTGAGGTGGCAGCGAGGCAGTGAGGTGGCAGCGAGGCAGTGAGGTGGCAGCGAGGCAGTAAGTTGGCAGCGAGGCAGTGAGGTGGCAGCGAGGCAGTAAGGTGGCAGCGAGGCAGTGAGGTGGCAGCGAGGCAGTAAGGTGACAGCGAGGCAGTGAGGTGGCAGCGAGGCAGTGAGGTGGCAGCGAGGCAGTAAGTTGGCAGCGAGGCAGTGAGGTGGCAGCGAGGCAGTAAGGTGGCAGCGAGGCAGTGAGGTGGCAGCGAGGCAGTAAGGTGGCAGCGAGGCATTAATGTGGCAGCGAGGCAGTGAGGTGGCAGTGAGGCAGTATGGTGGCAGCGATGCAGTAAGGTGGCAGCGAGGCAGTGAGGTGGCAGCGAGGCAGTGAGGAGGCAGTGAGGCAGCGCGGCAGTGAGGTTGCAGCGAGGCAGTAAGGTGGCAGCGTGGCAGTGAGGTGGCAGCGAGGCAGTGAGGTGGCAGCGAGGCAGTAAGGTGGCAGCGAGGCAGTGAGGTGGCAGCGAGGCAGTGAGGTGGCAGCGAGGCAGTAAGTTGGCAGCGAGGCAGTGAGGTGGCAGCGAGGCAGTAAGTTGGCAGCGAGGCAGTGAGGTGGCAGCGAGGCAGTAAGGTGGCAGCGAGGCAGTGAGGTGGCAGCGAGGCAGTAAGGTGGCAGCGAGGTAGTGAGGTGGCAGCGAGGCAGTGAGGTGGCAGCGAGGCAGTGAGGTAGCAGCGAGGCAGTGAAGTGGTAGTGAGGCAGTGAGGCAATAAGGTGGCAGCGAGGCAGTAAGGTGGCAGCGAGGCAGTAAGATGGGAGTGAGGCAGCAAGGCAGTGAGGTGGCAGCGAGGCAGTGAGGTGGCAGTGAGGCAGCGAGGCAGTGAGGCAGCGAGGCAGTATGGTGGCTGCTAGGCAGTAAGGTGGCAACGAGGCAGTGAGGTGGCAGCGAGGCAGTAAGGTGGCAGCGAGGCAGTGAGGTGGCAGCGAGGCAGTAAGGTGGCAGCGAGGCAGTAATGTGGCAGCGAGGCAGTGAGGTGGCAGTGAGGCAGTATGGTGGCAGTGAGGCAGTGAGGTGGCAGCGAGGCAGTGAGGAGGCAGTGAGGCAGCGCGGCAGTGAGGTTGCAGCGAGGCAGTAAGGTGGCAGCGAGGCAGTGAGGTGGCAGCGAGGCAGTGAGGTGGCAGCGAGGCAGTAAGGTGGCAGCGAGGCAGTGAGGTGGCAGCGAGGCAGTGAGGTGGCAGCGAGGCAGTAAGTTGGCAGCGAGGCAGTGAGGTGGCAGCGAGGCAGTAAGTTGGCAGCGAGGCAGTGAGGTGGCAGCGAGGCAGTAAGGTGGCAGCGAGGCAGTGAGGTGGCAGCGAGGCAGTAAGGTGGCAGCGAGACAGTGAGGTGGCAGCGAGGCAGTAAGGTGGCAGCGAGGCAGTGAGGTGGCAGCGAGGCAGTGAGGTGGCAGCGAGGCAGTGAGGTGGCAGCGAGGCAGTGAGGTGGCCGCGAGGCAGTAAGTTGGCAGCGAGGCAGTGAGGTGGCAGCGAGGCAGTAAGGTGGCAGCGAGGCAGTGAGGTGGCAGCGAGGCAGTAAGGTGGCAGCGAGGCAGTGAGGTGGCAGCGAGGCAGTGAGGTGGCAGCGAGGCAGTAAGTTGGCAGCGAGGCAGTGAGGTGGCAGCGAGGCAGTAAGGTGGCAGCGAGGCAGTGAGGTGGCAGCGAGGCAGTAAGGTGGCAGCGAGGCAGTAATGTGGCAGCGAGGCAGTGAGGTGGCAGTGAGGCAGTATGGTGGCAGTGAGGCAGTGAGGTGGCAGCGAGGCAGTGAGGAGGCAGTGAGGCAGCGCGGCAGTGAGGTTGCAGCGAGGCAGTAAGGTGGCAGCGAGGCAGTGAGGTGGCAGCGAGGCAGTGAGGTGGCAGCGAGGCAGTAAGGTTGCAGCGAGGCAGTGAGGTGGCAGCGAGGCAGTGAGGTGGCAGCGAGGCAGTAAGTTGGCAGCGAGGCAGTGAGGTGGCAGCGAGGCAGTAAGTTGGCAGCGAGGCAGTGAGGTGGCAGCGAGGCAGTAAGGTGGCAGCGAGGCAGTGAGGTGGCAGCGAGGCAATAAGGTGGCAGCGAGGTAGTGAGGTGGCAGCGAGGCAGTGAGGTGGCAGCGAGGCAGTGAGGTAGCAGCGAGGCAGTGAAGTGGTAGTGAGGCAGTGAGGCAATAAGGTGGCAGCGAGGCAGTAAGGTGGCAGCGAGGCAGTAAGATGGGAGTGAGGCAGCAAGGCAGTGAGGTGGCAGCGAGGCAGTGAGGTGGCAGTGAGGCAGCGAGGCAGTGAGGCAGCGAGGCAGTATGGTGGCAGCGAGGGTGCAAGGTTGCAGCGAGGCAGTGAGGTGGCAGTGAGGCAGCGAGGCAGTAAGTTGGCAACGAACTATTGAGGTGGCAGCGAGGCAGTAAGGTGGCAGCGAGGTAGTAAGGTGGCAGCATTGCAGTGAGGTGGCAGTGAGGCAGTAAGGTGGCAGCGAGGCAGTGAGGTGGCAGTGAGGCAGCGAGGCAGTAAGGTGGCAACGAACTAGTGAGGTGGCAGCAAGGCAGTAATGTGGCAGCGAGGCAGTAAGTTAGCAACGAGGCAGTGAGGTTGCAGCGAGGCAGTAAGGTGGCAGCGAGGCAGTGAGGTGGCAGCGAGGCAGTAAGGTGGCAGCGAGGCAGTGAGGTGGCAGCGAGGCAGTGAGGTGGCAGCGAGGCAGTAAGTTGGCAGCGAGGCAGTGAGGTGGCAGCGAGGCAGAAAGGTGGCAGCGAGGCAGTGAGGTGGCAGCGAGGCAGTAAGGTGGCAGCGAGGCAGTGAGGTGGCAGCGAGGCAGTGAGGTGGCAGCGAGGCAGTAAGTTGGCAGCGAGACAGTAAGGTGGCAGCGAGGCAGTGAGGTGGCAGCGAGGCAGTAAGGTGGCAGCGAGGCAGTAAGGTGGCAGTGAGGCAGCGAGGCAGTGAGGTGGCAGCGAGGCAGTAAGGTGGCAACGAGACAGTAAGGTGGCAGCGAGGCAGTGAGGTGGCAGCGAGGCAGTAAGGTGGCAGCGAGGCAGTAAGGTGGCAGTGAGGCAGCGAGGCAGGTGGGTGGCAGCGAGCCAGTGAGGTGGCAGTGAGGCAGCGAGGCAGTGAGGTGGCAGCGAGGCAGTAAGGTGGCAGAGAAGCAGTATGGTGGCAGTTAGGCAGCGAGGCAGTGAGGTGGCAGCGAGGCAGTAAGGTGGCAGCGAGACAGTGAGGTGGCAGCGAGGCAGTGAGGTGGCAGTGAGGCAGCGAGGCAGTAAGGTGGCAGCGAGGCAGTGAGGTGTCAGCGAGGCAGTAAGGTGGCAGCTAGGCAGTAAGGTGGCAGCGAGACAGTAAGGTAGCAGCGAGGCAGTAAGGTGGCAGCGAGGCAGTGAGGTGGCAGTGAGGCAGTATGGTGGCAGTGAGGCAGCTAGGCAGTGAGGTGGAGGCGAGGCAGTAAGGTGGCAGCGAGGCAGTGAGGTGGCAGTGAGCAGCGAGGCAGTGAGGTGGCAGCTAGGCAGTAAGGTAGCAGCGAGACAGTAAGGTGGCAGCGAGGCAGTGAGGTGGCAGCGAGGCAGTAAGGTGGCAGCGAGGCAGTAAGGTGGCAGTGAGGCAGCGAGGCAGTGAGGTGGCAGCGAGGCAGTAAGGTGGCAACGAGACAGTAAGGTGGCAGCGAGGCAGTGAGGTGGCAGCGAGGCAGTAAGGTGGCAGTGAGGCAGCGAGGCAGGTGGGTGGCAGCGAGGCAGTGAGGTGGCAGTGAGGCAGCGAGGCAGTGAGGTGGCAGTGAGGCAGCGAGGCAGTAAGGTGGCAGCGAGGCAGTGAGGTGGCAGCGAGGCAGTAAGGTGGCAGAGAAGCAGTATGGTGGCAGTTAGGCAGCGAGGCAGTGAGGTGGCAGCGAGGCAGTAAGGTGGCAGCGAGGCAGTGAGGTGGCAGCGAGGCAGTGAGGTGGCAGTGAGGCAGCGAGGCAGTGAGGCAGCGAGGCAGTATGGTGGCAGCGAGGCAGTAAGGTGGCAGCGAGGCAGTAAGGTGGAAGCAAGGCAGTAAGGTGGCAGCGAGACAGTGAGGTGGCAGTGAGGCAGCGAGGCAGTAAGGTGGCAGCGAGGCATGTGAGGTGTCAGCGAGGCAGTAAGGTGGCAGCGAGGCAGTAAGGTGGAAGCGAGGCAGTAAGGTGGCAGCGAGGCAGTGAGGTGGCAGTGAGGTAGTATGGTAGCAGCGAAGCAGTAAGGTGGCAGCAAGGCAGTGAGGTGGCAGCGAGGCAGTATGGTGGCAGTGAGGCAGTGAGGTGGCAGCTAGGCAGTGAGGTGGCAGCAAGGCAGTGAGGTAGCAGCGAGGTAGTAAAGTGGCAGCTGGCAGCGATGCAGTAAGGTGGCAGTTAGGCAGTGAGGTGGCAGCGAGGCAGTAAGGTGGCAGTGAGGCAGCGAGGCAGTGAGGTGGCAGCGAGGCAGTGAGGTTTCAGCGAGGCAGTAAGGTGGCAGCGAGGCAGTAAGGTGGCAGCGAGTCAGTAAGGTGGCAGCGAGGCAGTGAGGTGGCAGCGAGGCAGTGAGGTGGCAGCGAGGCAGTAAGGTGGCAGTGAGGCAGTGAGGCAGTGAGGTGGCAGAGAGGCAGTGAGGTGGAAGTGAGGCAGCGAGGCAGTGAGGTGGCAGCAAGGCAGTAAGGTGGCAGCGAGGCAGTAAGGTGGCAGTGAGGCAGCGAGGCAGTGAGGTGGCAGCGAGGCAGTAAGGTGGCAGCGAGTCAGTAAGGTGGCAGCGAGGCAGTGTGGTGGCAGCGAGGCAGTAAGGTGGCAGTGAGGCAGTGAGGCAGTGAGGTGGCAGCGAGGCAGTGAGGTGGAAGTGAGGCAGCGAGGCAGTGAGGTGACAGCGAGGCAGCGAGGTAGCAGCAAGGTAGTGAGGTGGCAGTGAGGCAGTGAGGCAATAAGGTGGCAGCAAGGCAGTGAGGTGGCAGCGAGGCAGTAAGGTGGCAGCGAGGCAGTAAGATGGGAGTGAGGCAGCAAGGCAGTGAGGTGGCAGCGAGGCAGTGAGGTGGCAGTGAGGCAGCGAGGCAGTGAGGCAGCAAGGCAGTATGGTGGCAGCTAGGCAGTAAGGTGGCAACGAGGCAGTAAGGTGGCAGCGAGGCAGCGAGGCAGTAAGGTGGCAGCGAGGCAGTAAGGTGGCAGCGAGGCAGTAAGGTGGCAGCGAGGCAGTAAGGTGGCAGTGAGGCAGCGAGGCAGTGAGGTGGCAGCGAGGCAGTGAGGTTGCAGTGAGGCAGCGAGGTAGCAGCGAGGTAGTAAGGTGGCAGTGAGGCAGTGAGGCAGTAAGGTGGCAGAATGGCAGTGAGGTGGCAGCGAGGCAGTAAGGTGGCAGCGAGGCAGTAACGTGGCAGCGAGGCAGTAAGGTGGCAGCGAGGCAGTGAGGTGGCAGTGAGGCAGCGAGGTGGCAGCGAGGCAGTAAGGTGGCAGCGAGGCAGTAAGGTGGCAGCGAGGCAGTAAGTTGGCAGTGAGGCAGTAAGGTGGCAGCGAGGCAGTAAGGTGGCAGCGAGGCAGTAAGTTGGCAGTGAGGCAGTAAGGTGGCAGCGAGGCAGTGAGGTGGCAGTGAGGCAGCGAGGCAGCGAGGCAGTATGGTGGCAGAGAGGCAGTAAAGTGGCAGCAAGGCAGTGAGGTGGCAGTGAGGCAGTAAGGTGGCATCGAGGCAGGTAGGTGGCAGCGAGGTAGTAAGGTGGCAGCAAGGCAGTAAGGTGGCAGCGAGGCAGTAAGTTGGCAGTGAGGCAGTAAGGTGGCAGCGAGGCAGTGAGGTGGCAGTGAGGCAGCGAGGCAGCGAGGCAGTATGGTGGCAGCGAGGCAGTAAAGTGGCAGCAAGGCAGTGAGGTGGCAGTGAGGCAGTAAGGTGGCATCGAGGCAGTAAGGTGGCAGCGAGGCAGTAAGGTGGAAACGAACTAGTGAGGTGGCAGCGAGGCAGTAAGGTGGCAGCGAGGCAGTGAGGTGGCAGCGAGGCAGTGAGGTGGCAGTGAGGCAGCGAAGCATTGAGGTGGCAGCGAGGTAGTAAGGTGGCAGTGAGGTGGCAGCGAGGCAGTGAGGTGGCAGTGAGGTAGCAAGGCAGTGAGTTGGCAGCGAGGCAGTATGGTGGCAGCGAGGGTGTAAGGTGGCAGCGAGGCAGTGAGGTGGCAGTGAGGCAGAGAGGCAGTAAGTTGGCAACGAACTATTGAGGTGGCAGCGAGGCAGTAAGGTGGCAGCGAGGTAGTAAGGTGGCAGCATGGCAGTAAGGTTGCAGTGAGGCAGTAAGGTGGCAGCGAGGCAGTGAGGTGGCAGTGAGGCAGCGAGGCAGTAAGGTGGCAACGAACTAGTGAGGTGGCAGCAAGGCAGTAATGTGGCAGCGAGGCAGTAAGTTAGCAACGAGGCAGTAAGGTGGCAGTAAGGCAGTATGGTGGCAGCGAGGCAGTAATGTGGCAGCGAGGCAGTGAGGTGGCAGTGAGGCAGTAAGGTGGCAGCGAGGCAGTGAGGTGGCAGTGAGGCAGCGAGGCAGTAAGGTGGCAACGAACTAGTGAGGTGGCAGCAAGGCAGTAATGTGGCAGCGAGGCAGTAAGTTAGCAACGAGGCAATAAGGTGGCAGTAAGGCAGTATGGTGGCAGCGAGGCAGTAATGTGGCAGCGAGGCAGTGAGGTGGCAGTGAGGCATTGAGGTGGCAGTGAGGCAGCGAGGCAGTGAGGCAGCGAGGCAGTATGGTGGCAGCGAGGGTGCAAGGTGGCAGCGAGGCAGTGAGGTTGCAGTGAGGCAGCGAGGCAGTAAGTTGGCAACGAACTATTGAGGTGGCAGCGAGGCAGTAAGGTGGCAGCGAGGTAGTAAGTTGGCAGTGAGGAAGTAAGGTGGCAGCGAGGCAGTGAGGCGGCAGTAAGGCAGTATGGTGGCAGCGAAGCAGTAAGGAGGCAGCGAGGCAGCAAGGCAGTAAGGTGGCAGTTAGGCAGTAAGGTGGCAGCGAGGCAGTGAGTTGGATGCGAGGCAGTGAGGTGGCAGTGAGGCAGCGAGGCAGTGAGGTGGCAGCGAGGCAGTAAAGTGTCAGCGAATCAGTGAGTTGGCAGCGAGGCAGTAAGGTGGCAGCGAGGCAGTAAGGTGGAAGCGAGGCAGTAAGGTGGCAGCGAGGCAGTGAGGTGGCAGTGAGGTAGTATGGTAGCAGCGAGGCAGTAAGGTGGCAGCAAGGCAGTGATGTGGCAGCGAGGTAGTATGGTGGCAGTGAGGCAGTGAGGTGGCAGCGAGGCAGTGAGGTGGCAGCGAGGCAGTGAGGTAGCAGCGAGGTAGTAAAGTGGCAGCGAGGCAGTAAGGTAACACCAAGGCAGTAAGGTGGCAGTGAGGCAGTAAGGTGGCAGCCAGGCAGTAAGGTGGCAGCGAGGCAGTAAGGTGGCAGCTAGGCAGTAAGGTGCCAGCGAGGCAGTGAGGTGGCAGTGAGGCAGTATGGTGGCAGCGATGCAGTAAGGTGGCAGCGAGGCAGTGAGGTGGCAGCGAGGCAGTGAGGAGGCAGTGAGGCAGCGCGGCAGTGAGGTGGCAGCGAGGCAGTAAGGTGGCAGCGAGGCAGTGAGGTGGCAGCGAGGCAGTAAGGTGGCAGCGAGGCAGTAAGGTGGCAGCGAGGCAGTGAGGTGGCAGCGAGGCAGTGAGGTGGCAGCGAGGCAGTAAGTTGGCAGCGAGGCAGTGAGGTGGCAGCGAGGCAGTAAGTTGGCAGCGAGGCAGTGAGGTGGCAGCGAGGCAGTAAGGTGGCAGCGAGGCAGTGAGGTGGCAGCGAGGCAGTAAGGTGGCAGCGAGACAGTGAGGTGGCAGCGAGGCAGTAAGGTGGCAGCGAGGCAGTGAGGTGGCAGCGAGGCAGTGAGGTGGCAGCGAGGCAGTGAGGTGGCAGCGAGGCAGTGAGGTGGCAGCGAGGCAGTAAGTTGGCAGCGAGGCAGTGAGGTGGCAGCGAGGCAGTAAGGTGGCAGCGAGGCAGTGAGGTGGCAGCGAGGCAGTAAGGTGGCAGCGAGGCAGTGAGGTGGCAGCGAGGCAGTGAGGTGGCAGCGAGGCAGTAAGTTGGCAGCGAGGCAGTGAGGTGGCAGCGAGGCAGTAAGGTGGCAGCGAGGCAGTGAGGTGGCAGCGAGGCAGTAAGGTGGCAGCGAGGCAGTAATGTGGCAGCGAGGCAGTGAGGTGGCAGTGAGGCAGTATGGTGGCAGCGATGCAGTAAGGTGGCAGCGAGGCAGTGAGGTGGCAGCGAGGCAGTGAGGAGGCAGTGAGGCAGCGCGGCAGTGAGGTTGCAGCGAGGCAGTAAGGTGGCAGCGTGGCAGTGAGGTGGCAGCGAGGCAGTGAGGTGGCAGCGAGGCAGTAAGGTGGCAGCGAGGCAGTGAGGTGGCAGCGAGGCAGTGAGGTGGCAGCGAGGCAGTAAGTTGGCAGCGAGGCAGTGAGGTGGCAGCGAGGCAGTAAGTTGGCAGCGAGGCAGTGAGGTGGCAGCGAGGCAGTAAGGTGGCAGCGAGGCAGTGAGGTGGCAGCGAGGCAGTAAGGTGGCAGCGAGGTAGTGAGGTGGCAGCGAGGCAGTGAGGTGGCAGCGAGGCAGTGAGGTAGCAGCGAGGCAGTGAAGTGGTAGTGAGGCAGTGAGGCAATAAGGTGGCAGCGAGGCAGTAAGGTGGCAGCGAGGCAGTAAGATGGGAGTGAGGCAGCAAGGCAGTGAGGTGGCAGCGAGGCAGTGAGGTGGCAGTGAGGCAGCGAGGCAGTGAGGCAGCGAGGCAGTATGGTGGCTGCTAGGCAGTAAGGTGGCAACGAGGCAGTGAGGTGGCAGCGAGGCAGTAAGGTGGCAGCGAGGCAGTGAGGTGGCAGCGAGGCAGTAAGGTGGCAGCGAGGCAGTAATGTGGCAGCGAGGCAGTGAGGTGGCAGTGAGGCAGTATGGTGGCAGTGAGGCAGTGAGGTGGCAGCGAGGCAGTGAGGAGGCAGTGAGGCAGCGCGGCAGTGAGGTTGCAGCGAGGCAGTAAGGTGGCAGCGAGGCAGTGAGGTGGCAGCGAGGCAGTGAGGTGGCAGCGAGGCAGTAAGGTGGCAGCGAGGCAGTGAGGTGGCAGCGAGGCAGTGAGGTGGCAGCGAGGCAGTAAGTTGGCAGCGAGGCAGTGAGGTGGCAGCGAGGCAGTAAGTTGGCAGCGAGGCAGTGAGGTGGCAGCGAGGCAGTAAGGTGGCAGCGAGGCAGTGAGGTGGCAGCGAGGCAGTAATGTGGCAGCGAGACAGTGAGGTGGCAGCGAGGCAGTAAGGTGGCAGCGAGGCAGTGAGGTGGCAGCGAGGCAGTGAGGTGGCAGCGAGGCAGTGAGGTGGCAGCGAGGCAGTGAGGTGGCAGCGAGGCAGTAAGTTGGCAGCGAGGCAGTGAGGTGGCAGCGAGGCAGTAAGGTGGCAGCGAGGCAGTGAGGTGGCAGCGAGGCAGTAAGGTGGCAGCGAGGCAGTGAGGTGGCAGCGAGGCAGTGAGGTGGCAGCGAGGCAGTAAGTTGGCAGCGAGGCAGTGAGGTGGCAGCGAGGCAGTAAGGTGGCAGCGAGGCAGTGAGGTGGCAGCGAGGCAGTAAGGTGGCAGCGAGGCAGTAATGTGGCAGCGAGGCAGTGAGGTGGCAGTGAGGCAGTATGGTGGCAGTGAGGCAGTGAGGTGGCAGCGAGGCAGTGAGGAGGCAGTGAGGCAGCGCGGCAGTGAGGTTGCAGCGAGGCAGTAAGGTGGCAGCGAGGCAGTGAGGTGGCAGCGAGGCAGTGAGGTGGCAGCGAGGCAGTAAGGTGGCAGCGAGGCAGTGAGGTGGCAGCGAGGCAGTGAGGTGGCAGCGAGGCAGTAAGTTGGCAGCGAGGCAGTGAGGTGGCAGCGAGGCAGTAAGTTGGCAGCGAGGCAGTGAGGTGGCAGCGAGGCAGTAAGGTGGCAGCGAGGCAGTGAGGTGGCAGCGAGGCAATAAGGTGGCAGCGAGGTAGTGAGGTGGCAGCGAGGCAGTGAGGTGGCAGCGAGGCAGTGAGGTAGCAGCGAGGCAGTGAAGTGGTAGTGAGGCAGTGAGGCAATAAGGTGGCAGCGAGGCAGTAAGGTGGCAGCGAGGCAGTAAGATGGGAGTGAGGCAGCAAGGCAGTGAGGTGGCAGCGAGGCAGTGAGGTGGCAGTGAGGCAGCGAGGCAGTGAGGCAGCGAGGCAGTATGGTGGCAGCGAGGGTGCAAGGTTGCAGCGAGGCAGTGAGGTGGCAGTGAGGCAGCGAGGCAGTAAGTTGGCAACGAACTATTGAGGTGGCAGCGAGGCAGTAAGGTGGCAGCGAGGTAGTAAGGTGGCAGCATTGCAGTGAGGTGGCAGTGAGGCAGTAAGGTGGCAGCGAGGCAGTGAGGTGGCAGTGAGGCAGCGAGGCAGTAAGGTGGCAACGAACTAGTGAGGTGGCAGCAAGGCAGTAATGTGGCAGCGAGGCAGTAAGTTAGCAACGAGGCAGTGAGGTTGCAGCGAGGCAGTAAGGTGGCAGCGAGGCAGTGAGGTGGCAGCGAGGCAGTAAGGTGGCAGCGAGGCAGTGAGGTGGCAGCGAGGCAGTTAGGTGGCAGCGAGGCAGTAAGTTGGCAGCGAGGCAGTGAGGTGGCAGCGAGGCAGAAAGGTGGCAGCGAGGCAGTGAGGTGGCAGCGAGGCAGTAAGGTGGCAGCGAGGCAGTGAGGTGGCAGCGAGGCAGTGAGGTGGCAGCGAGGCAGTAAGTTGGCAGCGAGACAGTAAGGTGGCAGCGAGGCAGTGAGGTGGCAGCGAGGCAGTAAGGTGGCAGCGAGGCAGTAAGGTGGCAGTGAGGCAGCGAGGCAGTGAGGTGGCAGCGAGGCAGTAAGGTGGCAACGAGACAGTAAGGTGGCAGGGAGGCAGTGAGGTGGCAGCGAGGCAGTAAGGTGGCAGCGAGGCAGTAAGGTGGCAGTGAGGCAGCGAGGCAGGTGGGTGGCAGCGAGCCAGTGAGGTGGCAGTGAGGCAGCGAGGCAGTGAGGTGGCAGCGAGGCAGTAAGGTGGCAGAGAAGCAGTATGGTGGCAGTTAGGCAGCGAGGCAGTGAGGTGGCAGCGAGGCAGTAAGGTGGCAGCGAGACAGTGAGGTGGCAGCGAGGCAGTGAGGTGGCAGTGAGGCAGCGAGGCAGTAAGGTGGCAGCGAGGCAGTGAGGTGTCAGCGAGGCAGTAAGGTGGCAGCTAGGCAGTAAGGTGGCAGCGAGACAGTAAGGTAGCAGCGAGGCAGTAAGGTGGCAGCGAGGCAGTGAGGTGGCAGTGAGGCAGTATGGTGGCAGTGAGGCAGCTAGGCAGTGAGGTGGAGGCGAGGCAGTAAGGTGGCAGCGAGGCAGTGAGGTGGCAGTGAGCAGCGAGGCAGTGAGGTGGCAGCTAGGCAGTAAGGTAGCAGCGAGACAGTAAGGTGGCAGCGAGGCAGTGAGGTGGCAGCGAGGCAGTAAGGTGGCAGCGAGGCAGTAAGGTGGCAGTGAGGCAGCGAGGCAGTGAGGTGGCAGCGAGGCAGTAAGGTGGCAACGAGACAGTAAGGTGGCAGCGAGGCAGTGAGGTGGCAGCGAGGCAGTAAGGTGGCAGTGAGGCAGCGAGGCAGGTGGGTGGCAGCGAGGCAGTGAGGTGGCAGTGAGGCAGCGAGGCAGTGAGGTGGCAGTGAGGCAGCGAGGCAGTAAGGTGGCAGCGAGGCAGTGAGGTGGCAGCGAGGCAGTAAGGTGGCAGAGAAGCAGTATGGTGGCAGTTAGGCAGCGAGGCAGTGAGGTGGCAGCGAGGCAGTAAGGTGGCAGCGAGGCAGTGAGGTGGCAGCGAGGCAGTGAGGTGGCAGTGAGGCAGCGAGGCAGTGAGGCAGCGAGGCAGTATGGTGGCAGCGAGGCAGTAAGGTGGCAGCGAGGCAGTAAGGTGGAAGCAAGGCAGTAAGGTGGCAGCGAGACAGTGAGGTGGCAGTGAGGCAGCGAGGCAGTAAGGTGGCAGCGAGGCATGTGAGGTGTCAGCGAGGCAGTAAGGTGGCAGCGAGGCAGTAAGGTGGAAGCGAGGCAGTAAGGTGGCAGCGAGGCAGTGAGGTGGCAGTGAGGTAGTATGGTAGCAGCGAAGCAGTAAGGTGGCAGCAAGGCAGTGAGGTGGCAGCGAGGCAGTATGGTGGCAGTGAGGCAGTGAGGTGGCAGCTAGGCAGTGAGGTGGCAGCAAGGCAGTGAGGTAGCAGCGAGGTAGTAAAGTGGCAGCTGGCAGCGATGCAGTAAGGTGGCAGTTAGGCAGTGAGGTGGCAGCGAGGCAGTAAGGTGGCAGTGAGGCAGCGAGGCAGTGAGGTGGCAGCGAGGCAGTGAGGTTTCAGCGAGGCAGTAAGGTGGCAGCGAGGCAGTAAGGTGGCAGCGAGTCAGTAAGGTGGCAGCGAGGCAGTGAGGTGGCAGCGAGGCAGTGAGGTGGCAGCGAGGCAGTAAGGTGGCAGTGAGGCAGTGAGGCAGTGAGGTGGCAGAGAGGCAGTGAGGTGGAAGTGAGGCAGCGAGGCAGTGAGGTGGCAGCAAGGCAGTAAGGTGGCAGCGAGGCAGTAAGGTGGCAGTGAGGCAGCGAGGCAGTGAGGTGGCAGCGAGGCAGTAAGGTGGCAGCGAGTCAGTAAGGTGGCAGCGAGGCAGTGTGGTGGCAGCGAGGCAGTAAGGTGGCAGTGAGGCAGTGAGGCAGTGAGGTGGCAGCGAGGCAGTGAGGTGGAAGTGAGGCAGCGAGGCAGTGAGGTGACAGCGAGGCAGCGAGGTAGCAGCAAGGTAGTGAGGTGGCAGTGAGGCAGTGAGGCAATAAGGTGGCAGCAAGGCAGTGAGGTGGCAGCGAGGCAGTAAGGTGGCAGCGAGGCAGTAAGATGGGAGTGAGGCAGCAAGGCAGTGAGGTGGCAGCGAGGCAGTGAGGTGGCAGTGAGGCAGCGAGGCAGTGAGGCAGCAAGGCAGTATGGTGGCAGCTAGGCAGTAAGGTGGCAACGAGGCAGTAAGGTGGCAGCGAGGCAGCGAGGCAGTAAGGTGGCAGCGAGGCAGTAAGGTGGCAGCGAGGCAGTAAGGTGGCAGCGAGGCAGTAAGGTGGCAGTGAGGCAGCGAGGCAGTGAGGTGGCAGCGAGGCAGTGAGGTTGCAGTGAGGCAGCGAGGTAGCAGCGAGGTAGTAAGGTGGCAGTGAGGCAGTGAGGCAGTAAGGTGGCAGAATGGCAGTGAGGTGGCAGCGAGGCAGTAAGGTGGCAGCGAGGCAGTAACGTGGCAGCGAGGCAGTAAGGTGGCAGCGAGGCAGTGAGGTGGCAGTGAGGCAGCGAGGTGGCAGCGAGGCAGTAAGGTGGCAGCGAGGCAGTAAGGTGGCAGCGAGGCAGTAAGTTGGCAGTGAGGCAGTAAGGTGGCAGCGAGGCAGTAAGGTGGCAGCGAGGCAGTAAGTTGGCAGTGAGGCAGTAAGGTGGCAGCGAGGCAGTGAGGTGGCAGTGAGGCAGCGAGGCAGCGAGGCAGTATGGTGGCAGAGAGGCAGTAAAGTGGCAGCAAGGCAGTGAGGTGGCAGTGAGGCAGTAAGGTGGCATCGAGGCAGGTAGGTGGCAGCGAGGTAGTAAGGTGGCAGCAAGGCAGTAAGGTGGCAGCGAGGCAGTAAGTTGGCAGTGAGGCAGTAAGGTGGCAGCGAGGCAGTGAGGTGGCAGTGAGGCAGCGAGGCAGCGAGGCAGTATGGTGGCAGCGAGGCAGTAAAGTGGCAGCAAGGCAGTGAGGTGGCAGTGAGGCAGTAAGGTGGCATCGAGGCAGTAAGGTGGCAGCGAGGCAGTAAGGTGGAAACGAACTAGTGAGGTGGCAGCGAGGCAGTAAGGTGGCAGCGAGGCAGTGAGGTGGCAGCGAGGCAGTGAGGTGGCAGTGAGGCAGCGAAGCATTGAGGTGGCAGCGAGGTAGTAAGGTGGCAGTGAGGTGGCAGCGAGGCAGTGAGGTGGCAGTGAGGTAGCAAGGCAGTGAGTTGGCAGCGAGGCAGTATGGTGGCAGCGAGGGTGTAAGGTGGCAGCGAGGCAGTGAGGTGGCAGTGAGGCAGAGAGGCAGTAAGTTGGCAACGAACTATTGAGGTGGCAGCGAGGCAGTAAGGTGGCAGCGAGGTAGTAAGGTGGCAGCATGGCAGTAAGGTTGCAGTGAGGCAGTAAGGTGGCAGCGAGGCAGTGAGGTGGCAGTGAGGCAGCGAGGCAGTAAGGTGGCAACGAACTAGTGAGGTGGCAGCAAGGCAGTAATGTGGCAGCGAGGCAGTAAGTTAGCAACGAGGCAGTAAGGTGGCAGTAAGGCAGTATGGTGGCAGCGAGGCAGTAATGTGGCAGCGAGGCAGTGAGGTGGCAGTGAGGCAGTAAGGTGGCAGCGAGGCAGTGAGGTGGCAGTGAGGCAGCGAGGCAGTAAGGTGGCAACGAACTAGTGAGGTGGCAGCAAGGCAGTAATGTGGCAGCGAGGCAGTAAGTTAGCAACGAGGCAATAAGGTGGCAGTAAGGCAGTATGGTGGCAGCGAGGCAGTAATGTGGCAGCGAGGCAGTGAGGTGGCAGTGAGGCATTGAGGTGGCAGTGAGGCAGCGAGGCAGTGAGGCAGCGAGGCAGTATGGTGGCAGCGAGGGTGCAAGGTGGCAGCGAGGCAGTGAGGTTGCAGTGAGGCAGCGAGGCAGTAAGTTGGCAACGAACTATTGAGGTGGCAGCGAGGCAGTAAGGTGGCAGCGAGGTAGTAAGTTGGCAGTGAGGAAGTAAGGTGGCAGCGAGGCAGTGAGGCGGCAGTAAGGCAGTATGGTGGCAGCGAAGCAGTAAGGAGGCAGCGAGGCAGCAAGGCAGTAAGGTGGCAGTTAGGCAGTAAGGTGGCAGCGAGGCAGTGAGTTGGATGCGAGGCAGTGAGGTGGCAGTGAGGCAGCGAGGCAGTGAGGTGGCAGCGAGGCAGTAAAGTGTCAGCGAATCAGTGAGTTGGCAGCGAGGCAGTAAGGTGGCAGCGAGGCAGTAAGGTGGAAGCGAGGCAGTAAGGTGGCAGCGAGGCAGTGAGGTGGCAGTGAGGTAGTATGGTAGCAGCGAGGCAGTAAGGTGGCAGCAAGGCAGTGATGTGGCAGCGAGGTAGTATGGTGGCAGTGAGGCAGTGAGGTGGCAGCGAGGCAGTGAGGTGGCAGCGAGGCAGTGAGGTAGCAGCGAGGTAGTAAAGTGGCAGCGAGGCAGTAAGGTAACACCAAGGCAGTAAGGTGGCAGTGAGGCAGTAAGGTGGCAGCCAGGCAGTAAGGTGGCAGCGAGGCAGTAAGGTGGCAGCTAGGCAGTAAGGTGCCAGCGAGGCAGTGAGGTGGCAGTGAGGCAGTATGGTGGCAGCGATGCAGTAAGGTGGCAGCGAGGCAGTGAGGTGGCAGCGAGGCAGTGAGGAGGCAGTGAGGCAGCGCGGCAGTGAGGTGGCAGCGAGGCAGTAAGGTGGCAGCGAGGCAGTGAGGTGGCAGCGAGGCAGTAAGGTGGCAGCGAGGCAGTAAGGTGGCAGCGAGGCAGTGAGGTGGCAGCGAGGCAGTGAGGTGGCAGCGAGGCAGTAAGTTGGCAGCGAGGCAGTGAGGTGGCAGCGAGGCAGTAAGTTGGCAGCGAGGCAGTGAGGTGGCAGCGAGGCAGTAAGGTGGCAGCGAGGCAGTGAGGTGGCAGCGAGGCAGTAAGGTGGCAGCGAGACAGTGAGGTGGCAGCGAGGCAGTAAGGTGGCAGCGAGGCAGTGAGGTGGCAGCGAGGCAGTGAGGTGGCAGCGAGGCAGTGAGGTGGCAGCGAGGCAGTGAGGTGGCAGCGAGGCAGTAAGTTGGCAGCGAGGCAGTGAGGTGGCAGCGAGGCAGTAAGGTGGCAGCGAGGCAGTGAGGTGGCAGCGAGGCAGTAAGGTGGCAGCGAGGCAGTGAGGTGGCAGCGAGGCAGTGAGGTGGCAGCGAGGCAGTAAGTTGGCAGCGAGGCAGTGAGGTGGCAGCGAGGCAGTAAGGTGGCAGCGAGGCAGTGAGGTGGCAGCGAGGCAGTAAGGTGGCAGCGAGGCAGTAATGTGGCAGCGAGGCAGTGAGGTGGCAGTGAGGCAGTATGGTGGCAGCGATGCAGTAAGGTGGCAGCGAGGCAGTGAGGTGGCAGCGAGGCAGTGAGGAGGCAGTGAGGCAGCGCGGCAGTGAGGTTGCAGCGAGGCAGTAAGGTGGCAGCGTGGCAGTGAGGTGGCAGCGAGGCAGTGAGGTGGCAGCGAGGCAGTAAGGTGGCAGCGAGGCAGTGAGGTGGCAGCGAGGCAGTGAGGTGGCAGCGAGGCAGTAAGTTGGCAGCGAGGCAGTGAGGTGGCAGCGAGGCAGTAAGTTGGCAGCGAGGCAGTGAGGTGGCAGCGAGGCAGTAAGGTGGCAGCGAGGCAGTGAGGTGGCAGCGAGGCAGTAAGGTGGCAGCGAGGTAGTGAGGTGGCAGCGAGGCAGTGAGGTGGCAGCGAGGCAGTGAGGTAGCAGCGAGGCAGTGAAGTGGTAGTGAGGCAGTGAGGCAATAAGGTGGCAGCGAGGCAGTAAGGTGGCAGCGAGGCAGTAAGATGGGAGTGAGGCAGCAAGGCAGTGAGGTGGCAGCGAGGCAGTGAGGTGGCAGTGAGGCAGCGAGGCAGTGAGGCAGCGAGGCAGTATGGTGGCTGCTAGGCAGTAAGGTGGCAACGAGGCAGTGAGGTGGCAGCGAGGCAGTAAGGTGGCAGCGAGGCAGTGAGGTGGCAGCGAGGCAGTAAGGTGGCAGCGAGGCAGTAATGTGGCAGCGAGGCAGTGAGGTGGCAGTGAGGCAGTATGGTGGCAGTGAGGCAGTGAGGTGGCAGCGAGGCAGTGAGGAGGCAGTGAGGCAGCGCGGCAGTGAGGTTGCAGCGAGGCAGTAAGGTGGCAGCGAGGCAGTGAGGTGGCAGCGAGGCAGTGAGGTGGCAGCGAGGCAGTAAGGTGGCAGCGAGGCAGTGAGGTGGCAGCGAGGCAGTGAGGTGGCAGCGAGGCAGTAAGTTGGCAGCGAGGCAGTGAGGTGGCAGCGAGGCAGTAAGTTGGCAGCGAGGCAGTGAGGTGGCAGCGAGGCAGTAAGGTGGCAGCGAGGCAGTGAGGTGGCAGCGAGGCAGTAATGTGGCAGCGAGACAGTGAGGTGGCAGCGAGGCAGTAAGGTGGCAGCGAGGCAGTGAGGTGGCAGCGAGGCAGTGAGGTGGCAGCGAGGCAGTGAGGTGGCAGCGAGGCAGTGAGGTGGCAGCGAGGCAGTAAGTTGGCAGCGAGGCAGTGAGGTGGCAGCGAGGCAGTAAGGTGGCAGCGAGGCAGTGAGGTGGCAGCGAGGCAGTAAGGTGGCAGCGAGGCAGTGAGGTGGCAGCGAGGCAGTGAGGTGGCAGCGAGGCAGTAAGTTGGCAGCGAGGCAGTGAGGTGGCAGCGAGGCAGTAAGGTGGCAGCGAGGCAGTGAGGTGGCAGCGAGGCAGTAAGGTGGCAGCGAGGCAGTAATGTGGCAGCGAGGCAGTGAGGTGGCAGTGAGGCAGTATGGTGGCAGTGAGGCAGTGAGGTGGCAGCGAGGCAGTGAGGAGGCAGTGAGGCAGCGCGGCAGTGAGGTTGCAGCGAGGCAGTAAGGTGGCAGCGAGGCAGTGAGGTGGCAGCGAGGCAGTGAGGTGGCAGCGAGGCAGTAAGGTGGCAGCGAGGCAGTGAGGTGGCAGCGAGGCAGTGAGGTGGCAGCGAGGCAGTAAGTTGGCAGCGAGGCAGTGAGGTGGCAGCGAGGCAGTAAGTTGGCAGCGAGGCAGTGAGGTGGCAGCGAGGCAGTAAGGTGGCAGCGAGGCAGTGAGGTGGCAGCGAGGCAATAAGGTGGCAGCGAGGTAGTGAGGTGGCAGCGAGGCAGTGAGGTGGCAGCGAGGCAGTGAGGTAGCAGCGAGGCAGTGAAGTGGTAGTGAGGCAGTGAGGCAATAAGGTGGCAGCGAGGCAGTAAGGTGGCAGCGAGGCAGTAAGATGGGAGTGAGGCAGCAAGGCAGTGAGGTGGCAGCGAGGCAGTGAGGTGGCAGTGAGGCAGCGAGGCAGTGAGGCAGCGAGGCAGTATGGTGGCAGCGAGGGTGCAAGGTTGCAGCGAGGCAGTGAGGTGGCAGTGAGGCAGCGAGGCAGTAAGTTGGCAACGAACTATTGAGGTGGCAGCGAGGCAGTAAGGTGGCAGCGAGGTAGTAAGGTGGCAGCATTGCAGTGAGGTGGCAGTGAGGCAGTAAGGTGGCAGCGAGGCAGTGAGGTGGCAGTGAGGCAGCGAGGCAGTAAGGTGGCAACGAACTAGTGAGGTGGCAGCAAGGCAGTAATGTGGCAGCGAGGCAGTAAGTTAGCAACGAGGCAGTGAGGTTGCAGCGAGGCAGTAAGGTGGCAGCGAGGCAGTGAGGTGGCAGCGAGGCAGTAAGGTGGCAGCGAGGCAGTGAGGTGGCAGCGAGGCAGTTAGGTGGCAGCGAGGCAGTAAGTTGGCAGCGAGGCAGTGAGGTGGCAGCGAGGCAGAAAGGTGGCAGCGAGGCAGTGAGGTGGCAGCGAGGCAGTAAGGTGGCAGCGAGGCAGTGAGGTGGCAGCGAGGCAGTGAGGTGGCAGCGAGGCAGTAAGTTGGCAGCGAGACAGTAAGGTGGCAGCGAGGCAGTGAGGTGGCAGCGAGGCAGTAAGGTGGCAGCGAGGCAGTAAGGTGGCAGTGAGGCAGCGAGGCAGTGAGGTGGCAGCGAGGCAGTAAGGTGGCAACGAGACAGTAAGGTGGCAGGGAGGCAGTGAGGTGGCAGCGAGGCAGTAAGGTGGCAGCGAGGCAGTAAGGTGGCAGTGAGGCAGCGAGGCAGGTGGGTGGCAGCGAGCCAGTGAGGTGGCAGTGAGGCAGCGAGGCAGTGAGGTGGCAGCGAGGCAGTAAGGTGGCAGAGAAGCAGTATGGTGGCAGTTAGGCAGCGAGGCAGTGAGGTGGCAGCGAGGCAGTAAGGTGGCAGCGAGACAGTGAGGTGGCAGCGAGGCAGTGAGGTGGCAGTGAGGCAGCGAGGCAGTAAGGTGGCAGCGAGGCAGTGAGGTGTCAGCGAGGCAGTAAGGTGGCAGCTAGGCAGTAAGGTGGCAGCGAGACAGTAAGGTAGCAGCGAGGCAGTAAGGTGGCAGCGAGGCAGTGAGGTGGCAGTGAGGCAGTATGGTGGCAGTGAGGCAGCTAGGCAGTGAGGTGGAGGCGAGGCAGTAAGGTGGCAGCGAGGCAGTGAGGTGGCAGTGAGCAGCGAGGCAGTGAGGTGGCAGCTAGGCAGTAAGGTAGCAGCGAGACAGTAAGGTGGCAGCGAGGCAGTGAGGTGGCAGCGAGGCAGTAAGGTGGCAGCGAGGCAGTAAGGTGGCAGTGAGGCAGCGAGGCAGTGAGGTGGCAGCGAGGCAGTAAGGTGGCAACGAGACAGTAAGGTGGCAGCGAGGCAGTGAGGTGGCAGCGAGGCAGTAAGGTGGCAGTGAGGCAGCGAGGCAGGTGGGTGGCAGCGAGGCAGTGAGGTGGCAGTGAGGCAGCGAGGCAGTGAGGTGGCAGTGAGGCAGCGAGGCAGTAAGGTGGCAGCGAGGCAGTGAGGTGGCAGCGAGGCAGTAAGGTGGCAGAGAAGCAGTATGGTGGCAGTTAGGCAGCGAGGCAGTGAGGTGGCAGCGAGGCAGTAAGGTGGCAGCGAGGCAGTGAGGTGGCAGCGAGGCAGTGAGGTGGCAGTGAGGCAGCGAGGCAGTGAGGCAGCGAGGCAGTATGGTGGCAGCGAGGCAGTAAGGTGGCAGCGAGGCAGTAAGGTGGAAGCAAGGCAGTAAGGTGGCAGCGAGACAGTGAGGTGGCAGTGAGGCAGCGAGGCAGTAAGGTGGCAGCGAGGCATGTGAGGTGTCAGCGAGGCAGTAAGGTGGCAGCGAGGCAGTAAGGTGGAAGCGAGGCAGTAAGGTGGCAGCGAGGCAGTGAGGTGGCAGTGAGGTAGTATGGTAGCAGCGAAGCAGTAAGGTGGCAGCAAGGCAGTGAGGTGGCAGCGAGGCAGTATGGTGGCAGTGAGGCAGTGAGGTGGCAGCTAGGCAGTGAGGTGGCAGCAAGGCAGTGAGGTAGCAGCGAGGTAGTAAAGTGGCAGCTGGCAGCGATGCAGTAAGGTGGCAGCGAGGCAGTGAGGTGGCAGCGAGGCAGTATGGTGGCAGTGAGGCAGTGAGGTGGCAGCGAGGCAGTGAGAAGGCAGTGAGGCAGCGCGGCAGTGAGGTGGCAGCGAGGCAGTAAGGTGGCAGCGAGGCAGTGAGGTGGCAGCGAGGCATTAAGGTGGCAGCGAGGCAGTAAGGTGGCAGCGAGGAAGTGAGGTGGCAGCGAGGCAGTAAGTTGGCAGCGAGGCAGTGAGGTGGCAGCGTGGCAGTATGGTGGCAGTTAGGCAGTGAGGTGGCAGCGAGGCAGTAAGGTGGCAGTGAGGCAGCGAGGCAGTGAGGTGGCAGCGAGGCAGTGAGGTTTCAGCGAGGCAGTAAGGTGGCAGCGAGGCAGTAAGGTGGCAGAGAGTCAGTAAGGTGGCAGCGAGGCAGTGAAGTGGCAGCGAGGCAGTGAGGTGGCAGCGAGGCAGTAAGGTGGCAGTGAGGCAGTGAGGCAGTGAGGTGGCAGCGAGGCAGTGAGGTGGAAGTGAGGCAGCGAGGCAGTGAGGTGGCAGCAAGGCAGTAAGGTGGCAGCGAGGCAGTAAGGTGGCAGTGAGGCAGCGAGGCAGTGAGGTGGCAGCGAGGCAGTAAGGTGGCAGCGAGTCAGTAAGGTGGCAGCGAGGCAGTGTGGTGGCAGCGAGGCAGTAAGGTGGCAGTGAGGCAGTGAGGCAGTGAGGTGGCAGCGAGGCAGTGAGGTGGAAGTGAGGCAGCGAGGCAGTGAGGTGGCAGCGAGGCAGCGAGGTAGCAGCAAGGCAGTGAGGTGGCAGTGAGGCAGTGAGGCAATAAGGTGGCAGCAAGGCAGTGAGGTGGCAGCGAGGCAGTAAGGTGGCAGCGAGGCAGTAAGATGGGAGTGAGGCAGCAAGGCAGTGAGGTGGCAGCGAGGCAGTGAGGTGGCAGTGAGGCAGCGAGGCAGTGAGGCAGCAAGGCAGTATGGTGGCAGCTAGGCAGTAAGGTGGCAACGAGGCAGTAAGGTGGCAGCGAGGCAGCGAGGCAGTAAGGTGGCAGCGAGGCAGTAAGGTGGCAGCGAGGCAGTAAGGTGGCAGCGAGGCAGTAAGGTGGCAGTGAGGCAGCGAGGCAGTGAGGTGGCAGCGAGGCAGTGAGGTTGCAGTGAGGCAGCGAGGTAGCAGCGAGGTAGTAAGGTGGCAGTGAGGCAGTGAGGCAGTAAGGTGGCAGAATGGCAGTGAGGTGGCAGCGAGGCAGTAAGGTGGCAGCGAGGCAGTAACGTGGCAGCGAGGCAGTAAGGTGGCAGCGAGGCAGTGAGGTGGCAGTGAGGCAGCGAGGTGGCAGCGAGGCAGTAAGGTGGCAGCGAGGCAGTAAGTTGGCAGTGAGGCAGTAAGGTGGCAGCGAGGCAGTAAGGTGGCAGCGAGGCAGTAAGTTGGCAGTGAGGCAGTAAGGTGGCAGCGAGGCAGTGAGGTGGCAGTGAGGCAGCGAGGCAGCGAGGCAGTATGGTGGCAGCGAGGCAGTAAAGTGGCAGCAAGGCAGTGAGGTGGCAGTGAGGCAGTAAGGTGGCATCGAGGCAGGTAGGTGGCAGCGAGGTAGTAAGGTGGCAGCAAGGCAGTAAGGTGGCAGCGAGGCAGTAAGATGGCAGTGAGGCAGTAAGGTGGCAGCGAGGCAGTGAGGTGGCAGTGAGGCAGCGAGGCAGCGAGGCAGTATGGTGGCAGCGAGGCAGTAAAGTGGCAGCAAGGCAGTGAGGTGGCAGTGAGGCAGTAAGGTGGCATCGAGGCAGTAAGGTGGCAGCGAGGCAGTAAGGTGGAAACGAACTAGTGAGGTGGCAGCGAGGCAGTAAGGTGGCAGCGAGGCAGTGAGGTGGCAGCGAGGCAGTGAGGTGGCAGTGAGGCAGCGAAGCATTGAGGTGGCAGCGAGGCAGTAAGGTGGCAGTGAGGTGGCAGCGAGGCAGTGAGGTGGCAGTGAGGTAGCGAGGCAGTGAGTTGGCAGCGAGGCAGTGAGGTGGCAGCGAGGCAGTGAGGTGGCAGTGATGCAGCGAGGCAGTAAGGTGGCAACGAACTAGTGAGGTGGCAGCAAGGCAGTAATGTGGCAGCGAGGCAGTAAGTTAGCAACGAGGCAGTAAGGTGGCAGTTAGGCAGTATGGTGGCAGCGAGGCAGTAAGGTGCCAGCGAGGCAGTGAGGTGGCAGTGAGGCAGTATGGTGGCAGCGATGCAGTAAGGTGGCAGCGAGGCAGTGAGGTGGCAGCGAGGCAGTGAGGAGGCAGTGAGGCAGCGCGGCAGTGAGGTGGCAGCGAGGCAGTAAGGTGGCAGCGAGGCAGTGAGGTGGCAGCGAGGCAGTAAGGTGGCAGCGAGGCAGTGAGGTGGCAGTGAGGTAGTATGGTAGCAGCGAGGCAGTAAGGTGGCAGCAAGGCAGTGAGGTGGCAGCGAGGTAGTATGGTGGCAGTGAGGCAGTGAGGTGGCAGCGAGGCAGTGAGGTGGCAGCGATGCAGTGAGGTAGCAGCGAGGTAGTAAAGTGGCAGCGAGGCAGTAAGGTAACACCAAGGCAGTAAGGTGGCAGTGAGGCAGTAAGGTGGCAGCCAGGCAGTAAGGTGGCAGCGAGGCAGTAAGGTGGCAGCGAGGCAGTAAGGTGCCAGCGAGGCAGTGAGGTGGCAGTGAGGCAGTATGGTGGCAGCGATGCAGTAAGGTGGCAGCGAGGCAGTGAGGTGGCAGCGAGGCAGTGAGGAGGCAGTGAGGCAGCGCGGCAGTGAGGTGGCAGCGAGGCAGTAAGGTGGCAGCGAGGCAGTGAGGTGGCAGCGAGGCAGTAAGGTGGCAGCGAGGCAGTAAGGTGGCAGCGAGGCAGTGAGGTGGCAGCGAGGCAGTGAGGTGGCAGCGAGGCAGTAAGTTGGCAGCGAGGCAGTGAGGTGGCAGCGAGGCAGTAAGTTGGCAGCGAGGCAGTAAGGTGGCAGCGAGGCAGTAAGGTGGCAGCGAGGCAGTGAGGTGGCAGCGAGGCAGTAAGGTGGCAGCGAGACAGTGAGGTGGCAGCGAGGCAGTAAGGTGGCAGCGAGGCAGTGAGGTGGCAGCGAGGCAGTAAGGTGGCAGTGAGGCAGTGAGGTGGCAGCGAGGCAGTGAGGTGGCAGCGAGGCAGTAAGTTGGCAGCGAGGCAGTGAGGTGGCAGCGAGGCAGTAAGGTGGCAGCGAGGCAGTGAGGTGGCAGCGAGGCAGTAAGGTGGCAGCGAGGCAGTGAGGTGGCAGCGAGGCAGTGAGGTGGCAGCGAGGCAGTAAGTTGGCAGCAAGGCAGTGAGGTGGCAGCGAGGCAGTAAGGTGGCAGCGAGGCAGTGAGGTGGCAGCGAGGCAGTAAGGTGGCAGCGAGGCAGTAATGTGGCAGCGAGGCAGTGAGGTGGCAGTGAGGCAGTATGGTGGCAGTGAGGCAGTGAGGTGGCAGCGAGGCAGTGAGGAGGCAGTGAGGCAGCGCGGCAGTGAGGTGGCAGCGAGGCAGTAAGGTGGCAGCGAGGCAGTGAGGTGGCAGCGAGGCAGTGAGGTGGCAGCGAGGCAGTAAGGTGGCAGCGAGGCAGTGAGGTGGCAGCGAGGCAGTGAGGTGGCAGCGAGGCAGTAAGTTGGCAGCGAGGCAGTGAGGTGGCAGCGAGGCAGTAAGTTGGCAGCGAGGCAGTGAGGTGGCAGCGAGGCAGTAAGGTGGCAGCGAGGCAGTGAGGTGGCAGCGAGGCAGTAAGGTGGCAGCGAGGCAGTGAGGTGGCAGCGAGGCAGTGAGGTGGCAGCGAGGCAGTGAGGTAGCAGCGAGGCAGTGAAGTGGTAGTGAGGCAGTGAGGCAATAAGGTGGCAGCGAGGCAGTAAGGTGGCAGCGAGGCAGTAAGATGGGAGTGAGGCAGCAAGGCAGTGAGGTGGCAGCGAGGCAGTGAGGTGGCAGTGAGGCAGCGAGGCAGTGAGGCAGCAAGGCAGTATGGTGGCTGCTAGGCAGTAAGGTGGCAACGAGGCAGTAAGGTGGCAGCGAGGCAGTGAGGTGGCAGCGAGGCAGTAAGGTCGCAGCGAGGCAGTAATGTGGCAGCGAGGCAGTGAGGTGGCAGTGAGGCAGTATGGTGGCAGTGAGGCAGTGAGGTGGCAGCGAGGCAGTAAGTTGGCAGCGAGGCAGTGAGGTGGCAGCGAGGCAGTAAGGTGGCAGCGAGGCAGTGAGGTGGCAGCGAGGCAGTAAGGTGGCAGCGAGGCAGTAATGTGGCAGCGAGGCAGTGAGGTGGCAGTGAGGCAGTATGGTGGCAGTGAGGCAGTGAGGTGGCAGCGAGGCAGTGAGGAGGCAGTGAGGCAGCGCGGCAGTGAGGTGGCAGCGAGGCAGTAAGGTGGCAGCGAGGCAGTGAGGTGGCAGCGAGGCAGTGAGGAGGCAGCGAGGCAGTGAGGTGGCAGCGAGGCAGTAAGGTGGCAGCGAGGCAGTAAGTTGGCAGCCCGGCAGTGAGGTGGCAGCGAGGCAGTAAGGTGGCAGTGAGGCAGTGAGGTGGCAGCGAGGCAGTAAGGTGGCAGCGAGGCAGTAATGTGGCAGCGAGGCAGTATGGTGGCAGTGAGGCAGTATGGTGGCAGTGAGGCAGTGAGGCAGCGCGGCAGTGAGGTGGCAGCGAGGCAGTAAGGTGGCAGCGAGGCAGTGAGGTGGCAGCGAGGCAGTAAGGTGGCAGCGAGGCAGTAAGGTGGCAGCGAGGCAGTGAGGTGGCAGCGAGGCAGTAAGTTGGCAGCGAGGCAGTGAGGTGGCAGCGTGGCAGTATGGTGGCAGTTAGGCAGTGAGGTGGCAGCGAGGCAGTAAGGTGGCTGTGAGGCAGCGAGGCAGTGAGGTGGCAGCGAGGCAGTGAGGTGGCAGCGAGGCAGTAAGGTGGCAGCGAGGCAGTAAGGTGGCAGTGAGTCAGCGAGGCAGTGAGGTGGCAGCGAGGCAGTAATGTGGCAGCGAGACAGTAAGGTGGCAGCGAGGCAGTGAGGTCTCAGCGAGGCAGTAAGGTGGCAGCGAGGCAGTAAGGTGGCAGTGAGTCAGTGACGCAGTGAGGTGGCAGCGAGGCAGTGAGGTGTCAGCGAGGCAGTAAGGTGGCAGCGAGGCAGTAAGGTGGCAGCGAGGCAGTAAGGTGGCAGCGAGGCAATAAGGTGGCAGCGAGGCAGTGAGGTGGCACTGAGGCAGTATGGTGGCAGTGAGGCAGCGTGGCAGTGAGGTGGCAATGAGGCAGTAAGGTAAAAGCGAGGCAGTAAGGTGGCAGTGAGGCTGCGAGGCAGTGAGGTGGCAGCGTAACTGTAAGGTGGCAGCGAGACAGTAAGGTGGCAGCGAGGCAGTGAGGTTGCAGCTAGACAGTAAGGTGGCAGTGAGGCAGTGAGGCAGTGAGGTGGCAGCGAGGCAGTGAGGTGGCAGTGAGGCAGCGAGGCAGTGAGGTGGCAGTGAGGCAGCGAGGCAGTGAGGTGGCAGCGAGGCAGCGAGGTAGCAGCGAGGCAGTGAGGTGGCAGTGAGGCAGTGAGGCAATAAGGTGGCAGCGAGGCAGTGAGGTGGCAGCGAGGCAGGAAGTTGGCAGCGAGGCAGTAAGATGGGAGTGAGGCAGCAAGGCAGTGAGGTGGCAGCGAGGCAGTGAGGTGGCAGTAAGGCAGCGAGGCAGTATGGTGGCAGCTAGGCAGTAAGGTGGCAACGAGGCAGTAAGGTGGCAGCGAGGCAGCGAGGCAGTAAGGTGGCAGCAAGGCAGTAAGGTGGCAGCGAGGCAGTAAGGTGGCAGTGAGGCAGCGAGGTAGCAGCGAGGTAGTAAGGTGGCAGTGAGGCAGTGAGGCAGTAAGGTGGCAGCGTGGCAGTCAGGTGGCAGCGAGGCAGTAAGTTGGCAGCGAGGCAGTAAGGTGGCAGCGAGGCAGTAAGGTGGCAGCGAGGCAGTGAGGTGGCAGTGAGGTAGTATGGTAGCAGCGAGGCAGTAAGGTGGCAGTGAGGCAGTAAGGTGGCAGCGAGGCAGTAAGTTGGCAGTGAGGCAGTAAGGTGGCAGCGAGGCAGTGAGGTGGAAGTGAGGTAGCGAGGCAGTGAGGCAGCGAGGCAGTATGTTGGCAGCGAGTCAATAAAGTGGCAGCGAGGCAGTGAGGTGGCAGTGAGGCAGTAAGGTGGCAGCGAGGCAGTAAGGTGGAAACGAACTAGTGAGGTGGCAGCGAGGCAGTAAGGTGGCAGCGAGGCAGAGAGGTGGCAGCGAGGCAGTGAGGTGGCAGTGAGGCAGCGAGGCAGTAAGGTGGCAGAGAGACAGTAAGGTGGCAGCGAGGCAGTAAGGTGGCAGTGAGGTGGCAGCGAGGCAGTGAGGTAGCAGTGAGGTAGCGAGGCAGTGAGTTGGCAGCGAGGCCGTGAGGTGGCAGCGAGGCTGTGAGGTGGCAGCGAGGCAGTGAGGTGGCAGTGATGCAGCGAGGCAGTAAGGTGGCAGCGAACCAGTGAGGTGGCAGCGAGGCAGTAAGGTGGCAGCGAGGCTCTAAGTTGGCAGCGAGGCAGTAAGGTGGCAGCGAGGTAGTAAGGTGGCAGCATGGCAGTGAGGTGGCAGTGAGGCAGTAAGGTGGCAGCGTGGCAGTGAGGTGGCAGTGAGGCAGCGAGGCAGAAAGGTGGCAACGAACTATTGAGGTGGCAGCGAGGCAGTAAGGTGGCAGCGAGGTAGTAAGTTGGCAGTGAGGCAGTAAGGTGGCAGCGAGGCAGTGAGGCGGCAGTGCGGCAGTATGGTGGTAGCGAAGCAGTAAGGAGGCAGCGAGGCAGCGAGGCAGTAACGTGGCAGCTAGGCAGTAAGGTGGCAGCGAGGCAGAGAGGTGGCAGCGAGGCAGAGAGGTGGCAGTGAGGCAGCTAGGCAGTGAGGTGGCAGCAAGGCAGTAAGGAGGCAGCGAATCAGTGAGTTGGCAGCAAGGCAGTAATGTGGCAGCGAGGCAGTAAGGTGGAAGCGAGGCAGTAAGGTGGCAGCGAGGCAGTAAGGTGGCAGTGAGGTAGTATGGTAGCAGCGAGGCAGTAAGGTGGCAGCGAGGCAGTGAGGTGGCAGCGAGGCAGTATGGTGGCAGTGAGGCAGTGAGGTGGCAGTGAGGTAGTATGGTAGCAGCGAGGCAGTGAGGTGGCAGCGAGGCAGTGAGGTGGCAGTGAGGCAGTGAGGTGGCAGCGAGGCAGTAAGGTGGCAGCGAGGCAGTAAGGTGGCAGCGAGGCAGTAAGGTGGCAGCGAGGCAGTGAGGTGGCAGTGAGGCAGTATGGTGGCAGCGATGCAGTAAGGTGGCAGCGAGGCAGTGAGGTGGCAGCGAGGCAGTATGGTGGCAGTGAGGCAGTGAGGTGGCAGTGAGGTAGTATGGTAGCAGCGAGGCAGTGAGGTGGCAGCGAGGTAGATAGGTGGCAGCGAGGCAGTAAGGTGGCAGCAAGGCAGTAAGGTGGCAGTAAGGCAGTAAGGTGGCAGCAAGGCAGTAAGGTGGCAGCGAGGCAGTAAGGTGGCAGCGAGGCAGTAAGGTGGCAGCGAGGCAGTAAGGTGGCAGCAAGGCAGTGAGGTGGCAGTGAGGCAGTAAGGTGGCAGCGAGGCAGTAAGGTGGCAGCGAGGCAGTAAGGTGGCAGCGAGGCAGTAAGGTGGCAGCGAGGCAGTGAGGTGGCAGCGAGGCAGTAAGGTGGCAGCAAGGCAGTAAGGTGGCAGTGAGGCAGTAAGGTGGCAGCGAGGCAGTAAGGTGGCAGCGAGGCAGTAAGGTGGCAGCGAGGCAGTAAGGTGGCAGCGAGGCAGTAAGGTGGCAGCGAGGCAGTAAGGTGGCAGCGAGGCAGTGAGGTGGCAGTGAGGCAGTATGGTGGCAGCGATGCAGTAAGGTGGCAGCGAGGCAGTGAGGTGGCAGCGAGGCAGTATGGTGGCAGTGAGGCAGTGAGGTGGCAGCAAGGCAGTAAGGAGGCAGCGAATCAGTGAGGTGGCAGCAAGGCAGTAATGTGGCAGCGAGGCAGTAAGGTGGAAGCGAGGCAGTAAGGTGGCAGCGAGGCAGTAAGGTGGCAGTGAGGTAGTATGGTAGCAGCGAGGCAGTAAGTTGGCAGCGAGGCAGTGAGGTGGCAGCGAGGCAGTATGGTGGCAGTGAGGCAGTGAGTTGGCAGTGAGGTAGTATGGTAGCAGCGAGGCAGTGAGGTGGCAGCGAGGTAGTTAGGTGGCAGCGAGGCAGTAAGGTGGCAGCAAGGCAGTAAAGTGGCAGTGAGGCAGTAAGGTGGCAGCGAGGCAGTAAGGTGGCAGCGAGGCAGTAAAGTGGCAACGAGGCAGTGAGGTGGCAATGAGGCAGTATGGTGGCAGTGAGGCAGTAAGGTGGCAGCGAGGCAGTAAGGTGGCAGCGAGGCAGTAAGGTGGCAGCGAGGCAGTGAGGTGGCAGCGAGGCAGTATGGTGGCAGCGATGCAGTAAGGTGGCAGCAAGGCAGTGAGGTGGCAGCGATGCAGTATGGTGGCAGTGAGGCAGTGAGGTGGCAGCGAGGCAGTGAGGAGGCATTGAGGCAGCGAGGCAGTGAGGTGGCAGCGAGGCAGTAAGGTGGCAGCGAGGCAGTGAGGTGGCAGCGAGGCAGTAAGGTAGCAGCGAGGCAGTGAGGTGGCAGTTAGGCAGCGAGGCAGTGAGGTGGCAGCGAGGCAGTAATGTGGCAGCGAGGCAGTTATGCGGCTGTGAGGTGGCAGCGAGGCAGTGAGGTGGCTGTGAGGTAGCGAGGCAGTGAGTTGGCAGCGAGGCAGTGAGGTGGCAGCGAGGCAGTGAGGTGGCAGTGATGCAGCGAGGCAGTAAGGTGGCAACGAACTAGTGAGGTGGCAGCAAGGCAGTAATGTGGCAGCGAGGCAGTAAGTTAGCAACGAGGCAGTAAGGTGGCAGTAAGGCAGTATGGTGGCAGCGAGGCAGTAATGTGGCAGCGAGGCAGTGAGGTGGCAGTGAGGCAGTAAGGTGGCATCGAGGCAGTGAGGTGGCAGTGAGGCAGCGAGGCAGTAAGGTGGCAACGAACTAGTGATGTGGCAGCAAGGCAGTAATGTGGCAGCGAGGCAGTAAGTAAGCAACGAGGCAGTAAGGTGGCATCGAGGCAGTGAGGTGGCAGTGAGGCAGTAAGGTGGCATCGAGGCAGTGAGGTGGCAGCGAGGCAGTAAGGTGGCAGCGAGGCAGTAAGGTGGCAGCGAGGCAGTGAGGTGGCAGTGAGGCAGCGAGGCAGCGAGGCAGTATGGTGGCAGCGAGGCAGTAAAGTGGCAGCAAGGTAGTGAGGTGGCAGTGAGGCAGTAAGGTGGCATCGAGGCAGTAAGGTGGCAGCGAGGCAGTAAGGTGGAATCGAACTAGTGAGGTGGCAGCGAGGCAGTAAGGTGGCAGCGAGGCAGTGAGGTGGCAGCGAGGCAGTGAGGTGGCAGTGAGGCAGCGAAGCATTGAGGTGGCAGCGAGGCAGTAAGGTGGCAGTGAGGTGGCAGCGAGGCAGTGAGGTGGCAGTGAGGTAGCGAGGCAGTGAGTTGGCAGCGAGGCAGTGAGGTGGCAGCGAGGCAGTGAGGTGGCAGTGATGCAGCGAGGCAGTAAGGTGGCAACGAACTAGTGAGGTGGCAGCAAGGCATTAATGTGGCAGCGAGGCAGTAAGTTAGCAACGAGGTAGTAAGGTGGCAGTAAGGCAGTATGGTGGCAGCGAGGCAGTAATGTGGCAGCGAGGCAGTGAGGTGGCAGTGAGGCATTGAGGTGGCAGTGAGGCAGCGAGGCAGTGAGGCAGCGAGGCAGTATGGTGGCAGCGAGGGTGCAAGGTGGCAGCGAGGCAGTGAGGTGGCAGTGAGGCAGCGAGGCAGTAAGTTGGCAACGAACTATTGAGGTGGCAGCGAGGAAGTAAGGTGGCAGCGAGGTAGTAAGGTGGCAGCATGGCAGTGAGGTGGCAGTGAGGCAGTAAGGTGGCTGCGAGGCAGTGAGGTGGCAGTGAGGCAGCGAGGCAGTAAGGTGGCAACGAACTAGTGAGGTGGCAGCAAGGCAGTAATGTGGCAGCGAGGCAGTAAGTTAGCAACGAGGCAGTAAGGTGGCAGTAAGGCAGAATGGTGGCAGCGAGGCAGTAATGTGGCAGCGAGGCAGTGAGGTGGCAGTGAGGCAGTAAGGTGGCAGCGAGGCAGTGAGGTGGCAGTGAGGCAGCGAGGCAGTAAGGTGGCAACGAACTAGTGAGGTGGCAGCAAGGCAGTAATGTGGCAGCGAGGCAGTAAGTTAGCAACGAGGCAGTAAGGTGGCAGTAAGGCAGAATGGTGGCAGCGAGGCAGTAATGTGGCAGCGAGGCAGTGAGGTGGCAGCGTGGCAGTAAGGTGGCAGCGAGGCAGTAAGGTGGCAGTGAGTCAGCGAGGCAGTGAGGTGGCAGCGAGGCAGTAATGTGGCAGCGAGACAGTAAGGTGGCAGCGAGGCAGTGAGGTGGCAGCGAGGCAGTAAGGTGGCAGCGAGGCAGTAAGGTGGCAGTGAGTCAGTGACGCAGTGAGGTGGCAGCGAGGCAGTGAGGTGTCAGCGAGGCAGTAAGGTGGCAGCGAGGCAGTAAGGTGGCAGCGAGGCAGTAAGGTGGCAGCGAGGCAATAAGGTGGCAGCGAGGCAGTGAGGTGGCACTGAGGCAGTATGGTGGCAGTGAGGCAGCGTGGCAGTGAGGTGGCAATGAGGCAGTAAGGTAAAAGCGAGGCAGTAAGGTGGCAGTGAGGCAGCGAGGCAGTGAGGTGGCAGCGAGGCAGTGAGGTGGCAGTGAGGCAGCGAGGCAGTGAGGTGGCAGTGAGGCAGCGAGGCAGTGAGGTGGCAGCGAGGCAGCGAGGCAGTGAGGTGGCAGTGAGGCAGCGAGGCAGTGAGGTGGCAGCGAGGCAGCGAGGTAGCAGCGAGGCAGTGAGGTGGCAGTGAGGCAGTGAGGCGATAAGGTGGCAGCGAGGCAGTGAGGTGGCAGCGAGGCAGTAAGTTGGCAGCGAGGCAGTAAGATGGGAGTGAGGCAGCAAGGCAGTGAGGTGGCAGCAAGGCAGTAAGGTGGCAGCGAGGCAGTGAGGTGGCAGCTAGACAGTAAGGTGGCAGTGAGGCAGTGAGGCAGTGAGGTGGCAGCGAGGCAGTGAGGTGGCAGTGAGGCAGCGAGGCAGTGAGGTGGCAGTGAGGCAGCGAGGCAGTGAGGTGGCAGCGAGGCAGCGAGGTAGCAGCGAGGCAGTGAGGTGGCAGTGAGGCAGTGAGGCGATAAGGTGGCAGCGAGGCAGTGAGGTGGCAGCGAGGCAGTAAGTTGGCAGCGAGGCAGTAAGATGGGAGTGAGGCAGCAAGGCAGTGAGGTGGCAGCAAGGCAGTAAGGTGGCAGCGAGGCAGTGAGGTGGCAGCTAGACAGTAAGGTGGCAGTGAGGCAGTGAGGCAGTGAGGTGGCAGCGAGGCAGTGAGGTGGCAGTGAGGCAGCGAGGCAGTGAGGTGGCAGTGAGGCAGCGAGGCAGTGAGGTGGCAGCGAGGCAGCGAGGTAGCAGCGAGGCAGTGAGGTGGCAGTGAGGCAGTGAGGCGATAAGGTGGCAGCGAGGCAGTGAGGTGGCAGCGAGGCAGTAAGTTGGCAGCGAGGCAGTAAGATGGGAGTGAGGCAGCAAGGCAGTGAGGTGGCAGCGAGGCAGTGAGGTGGCAGTGAGGCAGCGAGGCAGTATGGTGGCAGCTAGGCAGTAAGGTGGCAACGAGGCAGTAAGGTGGCAGCGAGGCAGCGAGGCAGTAAGGTGGCAGCAAGGCAGTAAGGTGGCAGCGAGGCAGTAAGGTGGCAGTGAGGCAGCGAGGTAGCAGCGAGGTAGTAAGGTGGCAGTGAGGCAGTGAGGCAGTAAGGTGGCAGCGTGGCAGTCAGGTGGCAGCGAGGCAGTAAGTTGGCAGCGAGGCAGTAAGGTGGCAGCGAGGCAGTAAGTTGGCAGCGAGGCAGTAAGATGGGAGTGAGGCAGCAAGGCAGTGAGGTGGCAGCGAGGCAGTGAGGTGGCAGTGAGGTAGCGAGGCAGTGAGTTGGCAGCGAGGCAGTGAGGTGGCAGCGAGGCAGTGAGGTGGCAGTGAGGCATTGAGGTGGCAGTGAGGCAGCGAGGCAGTGAGGCAGCGAGGCAGTATGGTGGCAGCGAGGGTGTAAGGTGGCAGCGAGGCAGTGAGGTGGCAGTGAGGCAGCGAGGCAGTAAGTTGGCAACGAACTATTGAGGTGGCAGCGAGGCAGTAAGGTGGCAGCGAGGTAGTAAGGTGGCAGCATGGCAGTAAGGTTGCAGTGAGGCAGTAAGGTGGCAGCGAGGCAGTGAGGTGGCAGTGAGGCAGCGAGGCAGTAAGGTGGCAACGAACTAGTGAGGTGGCAGCAAGGCAGTAATGTGGCAGCGAGGCAGTAAGTTAGCAACGAGGCAGTAAGGTGGCAGTAAGGCAGTATGGTGGCAGCGAGGCAGTAATGTGGCAGCGAGTCAGTGAGGTGGCAGTGAGGCAGTATGGTGGCAGTGAGGCAGTGTGGTGGCAGTGAGGTAGTATGGTAGCAGCGAGGCAGTGAGGTGGCAGCGAGGCAGTGAGGTGGCAGTGAGGCAGTGAGGTGGCAGCGAGGCAGTAAGGTGGCAGCGAGGCAGTAAGGTGGCAGCGAGGCAGTAAGGTGGCAGCGAGGCAGTGAGGTGGCAGTGAGGCAGTATGGTGGCAGCGATGCAGTAAGGTGGCAGCGAGGCAGTGAGGTGGCAGCGAGGCAGTATGGTGGCAGTGAGGCAGTGAGGTGGCAGCAAGGCAGTAAGGAGGCAGCTAATCAGTGAGGTGGCAGCAAGGCAGTAATGTGGCAGCGAGGCAGTAAGGTGGAAGCGAGGCAGTAAGGTGGCAGCGAGGCAGTAAGGTGGCAGCGAGGCAGTGAGGTGGCAGCGAGGCAGTATGGTGGCAGTGAGGCAGTGAGTTGGCAGTGAGGTAGTATGGTAGCAGCGAGGCAGTGAGGTGGCAGCGAGGTAGTTAGGTGGCAGCGAGGCAGTAAGGTGGCAGCAAGGCAGTGAGGTGGCAGTGAGGCAGTAAGGTGGCAGCGAGGCAGTAAGGTGGCAGCGAGGCAGTAAGGTGGCAGCGAGGCAGTAAGGTGGCAGCGAGGCAGTGAGGTGGCAGCGAGGCAGTAAGGTGGCAGCAAGGCAGTAAGGTGGCAGTGAGGCAGTAAGGTGGCAGCGAGGCAGTAAGGTGGCAGCGAGGCAGTAAGGTGGCAGCGAGGCAGTAAGGTGGCAGCGAGGCAGTAAGGTGGCAGCGAGGCAGTAAGGTGGCAGCGAGGCAGTAAGGTGGCAGCGAGGCAGTGAGGTGGCAGTGAGGCAGTATGGTGGCAGCGATGCAGTAAGGTGGCAGCGAGGCAGTGAGGTGGCAGCGAGGCAGTATGGTGGCAGTGAGGCAGTGAGGTGGCAGCAAGGCAGTAAGGAGGCAGCGAATCAGTGAGGTGGCAGCAAGGCAGTAATGTGGCAGCGAGGCAGTAAGGTGGAAGCGAGGCAGTAATGTGGCAGCGAGGCAGTAAGGTGGCAGTGAGGTAGTATGGTAGCAGCGAGGCAGTAAGTTGGCAGCGAGGCAGTGAGGTGGCAGCGAGGCAGTATGGTGGTAGTGAGGCAGTGAGTTGGCAGTGAGGTAGTATGGTAGCAGCGAGGCAGTGAGGTGGCAGCGAGGTAGTTAGGTGGCAGCGAGTCAGTAAGGTGGCAGCAAGGCAGTAAGGTGGCAGTGAGGCAGTAAGGTGGCAGCGAGGCAGTAAGGTGGCAGCGAGGCAGTAAAGTGGCAACGAGGCAGTAAGGTGGCAATGAGGCAGAATTGGTGGCAGTGAGGCAGTAAGGTGGCAGCGAGGCAGTAAGGTGGCAGCGAGGCAGTAAGGTGGCAGCGAGGCAGTGAGGTGGCAGCGAGGCAGTATGGTGGCAGCGATGCAGTAAGGTGGCAGCAAGGCAGTGAGGTGGCAGCGATGCAGTATGGTGGCAGTGAGGCAGTGAGGTGGCAGCGAGGCAGTGAGGAGGCATTGAGGCAGCGAGGCAGTGAGGTGGAAGCGAGGCAGTAAGGTGGCAGCGAGGCAGTGAGGTGGCAGCGAGGCAGTAAGGTAGCAGCGAGGCAGTGAGGTGGCAGTTAGGCAGCGAGGCAGTGAGGTGGCAGCGAGGCAGTAATGTGGCAGCGAGGCAGTTATGCGGCTGTGAGGTGGCAGCGAGGCAGTGAGGTGGCTGTGAGGTAGCGAGGCAGTGAGTTGGCAGCGAGGCAGTGAGGTGGCAGCGAGGCAGTGAGGTGGCAGTGATGCAGCGAGGCAGTAAGGTGGCAGCGAACCAGTGAGGTGGCAGCGAGGCAGTAGGGTGGCAGCGAGGCTCTAAGTTGGCAGCGAGAACAGTAAGGTGGCAGCGAGGTAGTAAGGTGGCAGCATGGCAGTAAGGTGGCAGTGAGGCAGTAAGGTGGCAGCGAGGCAGTGAGGTGGCAGTGAGGCAGCGAGGCAGTAAGGTGGCAACGAACTAGTGAGGTGGCAGCAAGGCAGTAAGGTGGCAGCGAGGCAGTAAGTTGGCAACGAGGCAGTAAGGTGGCAGTGAGGCAGTATGGTGGCAGCGAAGCAGTAATGTGGCAGCGAGGCAGTGAGGTGGCAGTGAGGCATTGAGGTGGCAGTGAGGCAGCGAGGCAGTAGGGCAGCGAGGCAGTATGGTGGCAGCGAGGGTGTAAGGTGGCAGCGAGGCAGTTAGGTGGCAGTGAGGCAGCGAGGCAGTAAGGTGGCAACGAACTATTGAGGTGGCAGCGAGGCAGTAAGCTGGAAGCGAGGTAGTAAGTTGGCAGTGAGGCAGTAAGGTGGCAGCGAGGCAGTGAGGCGGCAGTGAGGCAGTATGGTGGCAGCGAAGCAGTAAGGAGGCAGCGAGGCAGCAAGGCAGTAACGTGGCAGCTAGGCAGTAAGGTGGCAGCGAGGCAGTGAGGTGGCAGCGAGGCAGTAAGGTGGCAGTTAGGTAGTATGGTAGCAGCGATGCAGTAAGGTGGCAGCGAGGCAGTGAGGTGGCAGCGAGGAAGTATGGTGGCAGTGAGGCAGTGAGGTGGCAGCGAGGCAGTGAGGTGGCAGCGAGGTAGTAAGGTGGCAGCGAATCAGTGAGGTGGCAGCGAGGCAGTAAGGTGGCGGCGAGGCAGTAAGGTGTAAGCGAGGCAGTAAGGTGGTAGCGAGGCAGTGAGGTGGCAGTTATGTAGTATGGTAGCAGCGAGGCAGTAAGGTGGCAGCGAGGCAGTGAGGTGGCAGCGAGGAAGTATGGTGGCAGTGAGGCAGTGAGGTGGCAGCGAGGCAGTGAGGTGGCAGCGAGGTAGTAAAGTGGCAGCGAGGCAGTAAGGTGGCAGCAAGGCAGTGAGGTGGCAGTGAGGCAGTAAGGTGGCAGCGAGGCAGTAAGGTGGCAGCGAGGCAGTAAGGTGGCAGCGAGGCAGTAAGGTGGCAGCGAGGCAGTAAGGTGGCAGCGAGGCAGTGAGGTGGCAGTGAGGCAGTATGGTGGCAGCGATGCAGTAAGGTGGCAGCGAGGCAGTGAGGTGGCAGCGAGGCAGTATGGTGGCAGTGAGGCAGTAAGGTGGCAGCGAGGCAGTGAGGAGGCAGTGAGGCAGCGAGGCAGTGAGGTGGCAGCGTGGCAGTATAGTGGCAGTTAGGCAGTGAGGTGGCAGCGAGGCAGTAAGGTGGCAGTGAGGCAGCGAGGCAGTGAGGTGGCAGCGAGGCAGTAAGGTGGCAGCGAGGCAGTAAGGTGGCAGTGAGTCAGCGAGGCAGTGAGGTGGCAGCGAGGCAGTGAGGTGTCAGCGAGGCAGTAAGGTGGCAGCGAGGCAGTAAGGTGGCAGCGAGGCAGTAAGGTGGCAGTGAGTCAGCGAGGCAGTGAGGTGGCAGCGAGGCAGTGAGGTGTCAGCGAGGCAGTAAGGTGGCAGCGAGGCAGTAAGGTGGCAGCGAGGCAGTAAGGTGGCAGCGAGGCAATAAGGTGGCAGCGAGGCAGTGAGGTGGCAGTGAGGCAGTATGGTGGCAGTGAGGTAGCGTGGCAGTGAGGTGGCAATGAGGCAGTAAGGTGAAAGCGAGGCAGTAAGGTGTCAGTGAGGCAGCGAGGCAGTGAGGTGGCAGCTAGGCAATAAGGTGGCAGTGAGGCTGTGAGGCAGTGAGGTGGCAGCGAGGCAGTGAGGTAGCAGCGAGGCAGTGAAGTGGTAGTGAGGCAGTGAGGCAATAAGGTGGCAGCGAGGCAGTAAGGTGGCAGCGAGGCAGTAAGATGGGAGTGAGGCAGCAAGGCAGTGAGGTGGCAGCGAGGCAGTGAGGTGGCAGTGAGGCAGCGAGGCAGTGAGGCAGCGAGGCAGTATGGTGGCAGCTAGGCAGTAAGGTGGCAACGAGGCAGTAAGGTGGCAGCGAGGCAGCGAGGCAGTAATGTGGCAGCGAGGCAGTAAGGTGGCAGCGACGCAGTAAGGTGGCAGTGAGGCAGCGAGGCAGTGAGGTGGCAGCGAGGCAGACAGGTGGCAGTGAGGCAGCGAGGTAGCAGCGAGGTCGTGAGGTGGCAGTGAGGCAGTGAGGCAGTAAGGTGGCAGCGTGTCAGTGAGGTGGCCGCGAGGCAGTAAAGTGGCAGCGAGGCAGTAAGGTGGCAGCGAGGCAGTAAGTTGGCAGTGAGGCAGTAAGGTGGCAGCGAGGGAGTGAGGTGGCAGTGAGGCAGCGAGGCAGTGAGGTGGCAGTGAGGTAGTAAGGTGGCAGCGAGGCAGTGAGGTGGCCGCGAGGCAGTAAAGTGGCAGCGAGGCAGTAAGGTGGCAGCGAGGCAGTAAGTTGGCAGTGAGGCAGTAAGGTGGCAGCGAGGGAGTGAGGTGGCAGTGAGGCAGCGAGGCAGTGAGGTGGCAGTGAGGTAGTAAGGTGGCAGCGAGGCAGTAAGGTGGAAACGAACTAGTGAGGTGGAAGCGAGGCAGTAAGGTGGCAGCGAGGCAGTGAGGTGACAGCGAGGCAGTGATTTGGCAGCGAGGCAGTGAGGTTGCAGCGATGCAGTGAGGTGGCAGTGATGCAGCGAGGCAGTAAGGTGGCAGCGAACCAGTGAGGTGGCAGCGAGGCAGTAAGGTGGCAGCGAGGCTCTAAGTTGGCAGCGAGGCAGTAAGGTGGCAGCGAGGTAGTAAGGTGGCAGCATGGCAGTGAGGTGGCAGTGAGGCAGTAAGGTGGCAGCGTGGCAGTGAGGTGGCAGTGAGGCAGCGAGGCAGAAAGGTGGCAACGAACTAGTGAGGTGGCAGCAAGGCAGTGAGGTGGCAGCGAGGCAGTAAGGTGGCAGCGAGGCAGTAAGTTGGCAACGAGGCAGTAAGGTGGCAGTGAGGCAGTATGGTGGCAGCGAGGCAGTAATGTGGCAGCAAGGCAGTGAGGTGGCAGTGAGGCATTGAGGTGGCAGTGAGGCAGCGAGGCAGTGAGGCAGCGAGGCAGTATGGTGGCAGCGAGGGTGTAAGGTGGCAGCGAGGCAGTGAGGTGGCAGTGAGGCAGCCAGGCAGTAAGGTAGCAACGAACTTTTGAGGTGGCAGCGAGGCAGTAAGGTGGCAGCGAGGTAGTAAGTTGGCAGTGAGGCAGTAAGGTGGCAGCGAGGCAGTGAGGCGGCAGTGAGGCAGTATGGTGGTAGCGAAGCAGTAAGGAGGCAGCGAGGCAACGAGGCAGTAACGTGGCAGCTAGGCAGTAAGGTGGCAGCGAGGCAGTGAGGTGGCAGCGAGGCAGTGAGGTGGCAGTGAGGCAGCGAGGCAGTGAGGTGGCAGCGAGGCAGTAAGGTGGAAGCGAATCAGTGAGGTGGCAGCGAGGCAGTAAGGTGGCAGCGAGGCAGTAAGGTGGCAGCGAGGCAGTGAGGTGGCAGCGAGGCAGTGAGGTGGCAGCGAGGTAGTAAGGTGGCAGCGAGGCAGTAAGGTGGCAGCAAGGCAGTGAGGTGGCAGTGAGGCAGTAAGTTGGCAGAGAGGCAGTAAGGTGGCAGCGAGGCAGTAAAGTGGCAGCGAGGCAGTGAGGTGGCAGTGAGGCAGTATGGTGGCAGTGAGGCAGTAAGGTGGCAGCGAGGCAGTAAGTTGGCAACGAGGGAGTAAGGTGGCAGTGAGGCAGTATGGTGGCAGCGAGGCAGTAATGTGGCAGCGAGGCAGTGAGGTGGCAGTGAGGCATTGAGGTGGCAGTGAGGCAGCGAGGCAGTAGGGCAGCGAGGCAGTATGGTGGCAGCGAGGGTGTAAGGTGGCAGCGAGGCAGTGAGGTGGCAGTGAGGCAGCGAGGCAGTAAGGTGGCAACGAACTATTGAGGTGGCAGCGAGGCAGTAAGCTGGCAGCGAGGTAGTAAGTTGGCAGTGAGGCAGTAAGGTGGCAGCGAGGCAGTGAGGCGGCAGTGAGGCAGTATGGTGGCAGCGAAGCAGTAAGGAGGCAGCGAGGCAGCAAGGCAGTAACGTGGCAGCTAGGCAGTAAGGTGGCAGCGAGGCAGTGAGGTGGCAGCGAGGCAGTAAGGTGGCAGTTAGGTAGTATGGTAGCAGCGAGGCAGTAAGGTGGCAGCGAGGCAGTGAGGTGGCAGCGAGGAAGTATGGTGGCAGTGAGGCAGTGAGGTGGCAGCGAGGCAGTGAGGTAGCAGCGAGGTAGTAAGGTGGCAGCGAATCAGTGAGGTGGCAGCGAGGCAGTAAGTTGGCGGCGAGGCAGTAAGGTGTAAGCGAGGCAGTAAGGTGGCAGCGAGGCAGTGAGGTGGCAGTTAGGTAGTATGGTAGCAGCGAGGCAGTAAGGTGGCAGCGAGGCAGTGAGGTGGCAGCGAGGAAGTATGGTGGCAGTGAGGCAGTGAGGTGGCAGCGAGGCAGTGAGGTGGCAGCGAGGTAGTAAAGTGGCAGCGAGGCAGTAAGGTGGCAGCAAGGCAGTGAGGTGGCAGTGAGGCAGTAAGGTGGCAGCGAGGCAGTAAGGTGGCAGCGAGGCAGTAAGGTGGCAGCGAGGCAGTAAGGTGGCAGCGAGGCAGTGAGGTGGCAGTGAGGCAGTATGGTGGCAGCGATGCAGTAAGGTGGCAGCGAGGCAGTGAGGTGGCAGCGAGGCAGTATGGTGGCAGTGAGGCAGTGAGGTGGCAGCGAGGCAGTGAGGAGGCAGTGAGGCAGCGAGGCAGTGAGGTGGCAGCGTGGCAGTATAGTGGCAATTAGGCAGTGAGGTGGCAGCGAGGCAGTAAGGTGGCAGTGAGGCAGCGAGGCAGTGAGGTGGCAGCGAGGCAGTAAGGTGGCAGCGAGGCAGTAAGGTGGCAGTGAGTCAGCGAGGCAGTGAGGTGGCAGCGAGGCAGTGAGGTGTCAGCGAGGCAGTAAGGTGGCAGCGAGGCAGTAAGGTGGCAGCGAGGCGGTAAGGTGGCAGTGAGTCAGCGAGGCAGTGAGGTGGCAGCGAGGCAGTGAGGTGTCAGCGAGGCAGTAAGGTGGCAGCGAGGCAGTAAGGTGGCAGCGAGGCAGTAAGGTGGCAGCGAGGCAATAAGGTGGCAGCAAGGCAGTGAGGTGGCAGTGAGGCAGTATGGTGGCAGTGAGGCAGCGTGGCAGTGAGGTGGCAATGAGGCAGTAAGGTGAAAGCGAGGCAGTAAGGTGGCAGTGAGGCAGCGAGGCAGTGAGGTGGCAGCTAGGCAATAAGGTGGCAGTGAGGCAGTGAGGCAGTGAGGTGGCAGCGAGGCAGTGAGGTAGCAGCGAGGCAGTGAAGTGGTAGTGAGGCAGTGAGGCAATAAGGTGGCAGCGAGGCAGTAAGGTGGCAGCGAGGCAGTAAGATGGGAGTGAGGCAGCAAGGCAGTGAGGTGGCAGCGAGGCAGTGAGGTGGCAGTGAGGCAGCGAGGCAGTGAGGCAGCGAGGCAGTATGGTGGCAGCTAGGCAGTAAGGTGGCAACGAGGCAGTAAGGTGGCAGCGAGGCAGCGAGGCAGTAATGTGGCAGCGAGGCAGTAAGGTGGCAGCGAGACAGTAAGGTGGCAGTGAGGCAGCGAGGCAGTGAGGTGGCAGCGAGGCAGACAGGTGGCAGTGAGGCAGCGAGGTAGCAGCGAGGTCGTGAGGTGGCAGTGAGGCAGTGAGGCAGTAAGGTGGCAGCGTGGCAGTGAGGTGGCCGCGAGGCAGTAAGGTGGCAGCGAGGCAGTAAGGTGGCAGCGAGGCAGTAAGTTGGCAGCGAGGCAGTAAGGTTGCAGCGAGGGAGTGAGGTGGCAGTGAGGCAGCGAGGCAGTGAGGCAGCGAGGCAGTATGGTGGCAGCGAGGCAGTAAAGTGGCAGCGAGGCAGTGAGGTGGCAGTGAGGCAGCCAGGCAGTAAGGTGGCAACGAACTATTGAGGCGGCAGCGAGGCAGTAAGGTGGCAGCGAGGTAGTAAGTTGGCAGTGAGGCAGTAAGGTGGCAGCGAGGCAGTGAGGCGGCAGTGAGGCAGTATGGTGGTAGCGAAGCAGTAAGGAGGCAGCGAGGCAGCGAGGCAGTAACGTGGCAGCTAGGCAGTAAGGTGGCAGCGAGGCAGTGAGGTGGCAGCGAGGTCGTGAGGTGGCAGTGAGGCAGTGAGGCAGTAAGGTGGCAGCGTGTCAGTGAGGTGGCCGCGAGGCAGTAAGGTGGCAGCGAGGCAGTAAGGTGGCAGCGAGGCAGTAAGTTGGCAGTGAGGCAGTAAGGTGGCAGCGAGGGAGTGAGGTGGCAGTGAGGCAGCGAGGCAGTGAGGTGGCAGTGAGGTAGTAAGGTGGCAGCGAGGCAGTAAGGTGGAAACGAACTAGTGAGGGGGAAGCGAGGCAGTAAGGTGGCAGCGAGGCAGTGAGGTGACAGCGAGGCAGTGAGTTGGCAGCGAGGCAGTGAGGTTGCAGCGATGCAGTGAGGTGGCAGTGATGCAGCGAGGCAGTAAGGTGGCAGCGAACCAGTGAGGTGGCAGCGAGGCAGTAAGGTGGCAGCGAGGCTCTAAGTTGGCAGCGAGGCAGTAAGGTGGCAGCGAGGTAGTAAGGTGGCAGCATGGCAGTGAGGTGGCAGTGAGGCAGTAAGGTGGCAGCGTGGCAGTGAGGTGGCAGTGAGGCAGCGAGGCAGAAATGTGGCAACGAACTAGTGAGGTGGCAGCAAGGCAGTAAGGTGGCAGCGAGGCAGTAAGGTGGCAGCGAGGCAGTAAGTTGGCAACGTGGCAGTAAGGTGGCAGTGAGGCATTATGGTGGCAGCGAGGCAGTAATGTGGCAGCAAGGCAGTGAGGTGGCAGTGAGGCATTGAGGTGGCAGTGAGGCAGCGAGGCAGTGAGGCAGCGAGGCAGTATGGTGGCAGCGAGGGTGTAAGGTGGCAGCGAGGCAGTGAGGTGGCAGTGAGGCAGCCAGGCAGTAAGGTAGCAACGAACTTTTGAGGTGGCAGCGAGGCAGTAAGGTGGCAGCGAGGTAGTAAGTTGGCAGTGAGGCAGTAAGGTGGCAGCGAGGCAGTGAGGCGGCAGTGAGGCAGTATGGTGGTAGCGAAGCAGTAAGGAGGCAGCGAGGCAGCGAGGCAGTAACGTGGCAGCTAGGCAGTAAGGTGGCAGCGTGGCAGTGAGGTGGCAGCGAGGCAGTGAGGTGGCAGTGAGGCAGCGAGGCAGTGATGTGGCAGCGAGGCAGTAAGGTGGAAGCGAATCAGTGAGGTGGCAGCGAGGCAGTAAGGTGGCAGCGAGGCAGTAAGGTGGAAGCGAGGCAGTAAGGTGGCAGCGAGGCAGTGAGGTGGCAGTGAGGTAGTATGGTAGCAGCGAGGCAGTAAGGTGGCAGCGAGGCAGTTAGGTGGCAGCGAGGCAGTATGGTGGCAGTGAGGCAGTGAGGTGGCAGCGAGGCAGTGAGGTGGCAGCGAGGCAGTGAGGTGGCAGCGAGGTAGTAAGGTGGCAGCGAGGCAGTAAGGTGGCAGCAAGGCAGTGAGGTGGCAGTGAGGCAGTAAGTTGGCAAAGAGGCAGTAAGGTGGCAGCGAGGCAGTAAAGTGGCAGCGAGGCAGTGAGGTGGCAGTGAGGCAGTATGGTGGCAGTGAGGCAGTAAGGTGGCAGCGAGGCAGTAAGGTGGCAGCGAGGCAGTAAGGTGGCAGCGAGGCAGTGAGGTGGCAGTGAGGCAGTATGGTGGCAGCGATGCAGTAAGGTGGCAGCGAGGCAGTGAAGTGGCAGCGAGGCAGTGAGGTGGCAGCGAGGCAGTGAGGAGGCAGTGAGGCAGCGAGGCAGTGAGGTGGCAGCGAGGCAGTGAGGTGGTAGTGAGGCAGTGAGGTGGCAGTGAGGCAGTATGGTGGCAGTGAGGCAGTGAGGTGGCAGCGAGGCAGTGAGGAGGCAGTGAGGCAGCGTGGCAGTGAGGTGGCAGCGAGGCAGTGAGGCAGCGAGGCAGTAAGGTGGCAGCGAGGCAGTAAGGTGGCAGTGAGGCAGTGAGGCAGCGAGGCAGTAAGGTGGCTGCGAGGCAGTGAGGTGGCAGCGAGGCAGTAAGGTGGCAGCGAGGCAGTAAGGTGGCAGCGAGGCAGTGAGGAGGCAGTGAGGTAGTATGGTAGCAGCGAGGCAGTAAGGTGGCAGCGAGGCAGTTAGGTGGCAGCGAGGCAGTATGGTGGCAGTGAGGCAGTGAGGTGGCAGTGAGGTAGTATGGTAGCAGCGAGGCAGTAAGGTGGCAGCGAGGCAGTTAGGTGGCAGCGAGGCAGTATGGTGGCAGTGAGGCAGTGAGGTGGCAGCGAGGCAGTGAGGTGGCAGCGAGGCAGTGAGGTGGCAGCTAGGCAGTGAGGTGGCAGCAAGGTAGTAAGGTGGCAGCGAGGCAGTAAGGTGGCAGCAAGGCAGTGAGGTGGCAGTGAGGCAGTAAGTTGGCAGAGAGGCAGTAAGGTGGCAGCGAGGCAGTAAAGTGGCAGCGAGGCAGTGAGGTGGCAGTGAGGCAGTAAGTTGGCAGCGAGGCAGTGATGTGGCAGCGAGGCAGTAAGTTGGCAGCGAGGCAGTGAGGTGGCAGCGAGGCAGTAAGGTGGCAGCGAGGCAGTGAGGTGGCAGCGAGGCAGTAAGGTGGCAGCGAGGCAGTGAGGTGGCAGCGAGGCAGTGAGGTGGCAGCGAGGCAGTGAGGTAGCAGCGAGGCAGTGAAGTGGTAGTGAGGCAGTGAGGCAATAAGGTGGCAGCGAGGCAGTAAGGTGGCAGCGAGGCAGTAAGATGGGAGTGAGGCAGCAAAGCAGTGAGGTGGCAGCGAGGCAGTGAGGTGGCAGTGAGGCAGCGAGGCAGTGAGGCAGCGAGGCAGTATGGTGGCAGCTAGGCAGTAAGGTGGCAACGAGGCAGTAAGGTGGCAGCGAGGCAGTGAGGTGGCAGCGAGGCAGTAAGGTGGCAGCGAGGCAGTAATGTGGCAGCGAGGCAGTGAGGTGGCAGTGAGGCAGTATGGTGGCAGTGAGGCAGTGAGGTGGCAGCGAGGCAGTAAGTTGGCAGCGAGGCAGTGAGGTGGCAGCGAGGCAGTAAGGTGGCAGCGAGGCAGTAAGGTGGCAGCGAGGCAGTAAGGTGGCAGCGAGGCAGTAATGTGGCAGCGAGGCAGTGAGGTGGCAGTAAGGCAGTATGGTGGCAGTGAGGCAGTGAGGTGGCAGCGAGGCAGTGAGGAGGCAGTGAGGCAGCGCGGCAGTGAGGTGGCAGCGAGGCAGTAAGGTGGCAGCGAGGCAGTGAGGTGGCAGCGAGGCAGTAAGTTGGCAGCGAGGCAGTAAGGTGGCAGCGAAGCAGTGAGGTGGCAGCGAGGCAGTAAGTTGGCAGCGAGGCAGTGAGGTGGCAGCGTGGCAGTATGGTGGCAGTTAGGTAGTGAGGTGGCAGCGAGGCAGTAAGGTGGCTGTGAGGCAGCGAGGCAGTGAGGTGGCAGCGAGGCAGTGAGGTGGCAGCGAGGCAGTAAGGTGGCAGCGAGGCAGTAAGGTGGCAGTGAGTCAGCGAGGCAGTGAGGTGGCAGCGAGGCAGTAATGTGGCAGCGAGACAGTAAGGTGGCAGCGAGGCAGTGAGGTGGCAGCGAGGCAGTAAGGTGGCAGCGAGGCAGTAATGTGGCAGCGAGGCAGTGAGGTGGCAGTGAGGCAGTATGGTGGCAGTGAGGCAGTGAGGTGGCAGCGAGGCAGTGAGGTGGCAGTGAGGCAGTAAGGTGGCAGCAAGCCAGTAATGTGGCAGCGAGGCAGTGAGGTGGCAGCGAGGCAGTGAGGAGGCAGCGAGGCAGTGAGGTGGCAGCGAGGCAGTGAGGTGGCAGCGAGGCAGTAAGTTGGCAGCGAGGCAGTGAGGTGGCAGCGAGGCAGTAAGGTGGCAGCGAGGCAGTGAGGTGGCAGCGAGGCAGTAAGGTGGCAGCGAGGCAGTAATGTGGCAGCGAGGCAGTATGGTGGCAGTGAGGCAGTATGGTGGCAGTGAGGCAGTGAGGTGGCAGCGAGGCAGTGAGGAGGCAGTGAGGCAGCGCGGCAGTGAGGTGGCAGCGAGGCAGTAAGGTGGCAGCGAGGCAGTGAGGTGGCAGCGAGGCAGTAAGGTGGCAGCGAGGCAGTAAGGTGGCAGCGAGGCAGTGAGGTGGCAGCGAGGCAGTAAGTTGGCAACGAGGCAGTGAGGTGGCAGCGTGGCAGTATGGTGGCAGTTAGGCAGTGAGGTGGCAGCGAGGCAGTAAGGTGGCTGTGAGGCAGCGAGGCAGTGAGGTGGCAGCGAGGCAGTGAGGTGGCAGCGAGGCAGTAAGGTGGCAGCGAGGCAGTAAGGTGGCAGTGAGTCAGCGAGGCAGTGAGGTGGCAGCGAGGCAGTAATGTGGCAGCGAGACAGTAAGGTGGCAGCGAGGCAGTGAGGTGGCAGCGAGGCAGTAAGGTGGCAGCGAGGCAGTAAGGTGGCAGTGAGTCAGTGACGCAGTGAGGTGGCAGCGAGGCAGTGAGGTGTCAGCGAGGCAGTAAGGTGGCAGCGAGGCAGTAAGGTGGCAGCGAGGCAGTAAGGTGGCAGCGAGGCAATAAGGTGGCAGCGAGGCAGTGAGGTGGCACTGAGGCAGTATGGTGGCAGTGAGGCAGCGTGGCAGTGAGGTGGCAATGAGGCAGTAAGGTAAAAGCGAGGCAGTAAGGTGGCAGTGAGGCAGCGAGGCAGTGAGGTGGCAGCGTAACTGTAAGGGGGCAGCGAGACAGTAAGGTGGCAGCGAGGCAGTGAGGTGGCAGCTAGACAGTAAGGTGGCAGTGAGGCATTGAGGCAGTGAGGTGGCAGCGAGGCAGTGAGGTGGCAGTGAGGCAGCGAGGCAGTGAGGTAGCAGTGAGGCAGCGAGGCAGTGAGGTGGCAGCGAGGCAGCGAGGTAGCAGCGAGGCAGTGAGGTGGCAGTGAGGCAGTGAGGCAATAAGGTGGCAGCGAGGCAGTGAGGTGGCAGCGAGGCAGTGAGGTGGCTGTGAGGCAGTATGGTGGCAGTGAGGCAGTAAGGTGGCAGCGAGGCAGTAAGTTGGCAACGAGGCAGTAAGGTGGCAGTGAGGCAGTATGGTGGCAGCGAGGCAGTAATGTGGCAGCGAGGCAGTGAGGTGGCAGTGAGGCATTCAGGTGGCAGTGAGGCAGCGAGGCAGTAGGGCAGCGAGGCAGTATGGTGGCAGCGAGGGTGTAAGGTGGCAGCGAGGCAGTGAGGTGGCAGTGAGGCAGCGAGGAAGTAAGGTGGCAACGAGGTAGTAAGTTGGCAGTGAGGCAGTAAGGTGGCAGCGAGGCAGTGAGGCGGCAGTGAGGCAGTATGGTGGTAGCGAAGCAGTAAGGAGGCAGCGAGGCAGCGAGGCAGTAAGGTGGCAGCGAGGTAGTAAGTTGGCAGTGAGGCAGTAAGGTGGCAGCGAGGCAGTGAGGCGGCAGTGAGGCAGTATGGTGGTAGCGAAGCAGTAAGGAGGCAGCGAGGCAGCGAGGCAGTAAGGTGGCAGCGAGGTAGTAAGTTGGCAGTGAGGCAGTAAGGTGGCAGCGAGGCAGTGAGGCGGCAGTGAGGCAGTATGGTGGTAGCGAAGCAGTAAGGAGGCAGCGAGGCAGCGAGGCAGTAACGTGGGAGCTAGGCAGTAAGGTGGCAGCGAGGCAGTGAGGTGGCAGCGAGGCAGTGAGGTGGCAGTGAGGCAGCGAGGCAGTGAGGTGGCAGCGAGGCAGTAAGGTGGAAGCGAATCAGTGAGGTGGCAGCGAGGCAGTACGGTGGCAGCGAGGCAGTAAGGTGGAAGCGAGGCAGTAAGGTGGCAGCGAGGCAGTGAGGTGGCAGTGAGGTAGTATGGTAGCAGCGAGGCAGTAAGGTGGCAGCGAGGCAGTTAGGTGGCAGAGAGGCAGTATGGTGGCAGTGAGGCAGTGAGGTGGCAGCGAGGCAGTGAGGTGGCAGCGAGGCAGTGAGGTGGCAGCGAGGTAGTAAGGTGGCAGCGAGGCAGTAAGGTGGCAGCAAGGCAGTGAGGTGGCAGCGAGGCAGTGAGGTGGCAGCGAGGCAGTAAGGTGGCAGCGAGGCAGTAATGTGGCAGCGAGGCAGTGAGGTGGCAGTGAGGCAGTATGGTGGCAGTGAGGCAGTGAGGTGGCAGCGAGGCAGTGAGGTGGCAGTGAGGCAGTAAGGTGGCAGCGAGCCAGTAATGTGGCAGCGAGGCAGTGAGGTGGCAGCGAGGCAGTGAGGAGGCAGCGAGGCAGTGAGGTGGCAGCGAGGCAGTGAGGTGGCAGCGAGGCAGTAAGTTGGCAACGAGGCAGTGAGGTGGCAGCGTGGCAGTATGGTGGCAGTTAGGCAGTGAGGTGGCAGCGAGGCAGTAAGGTGGCTGTGAGGCAGCGAGGCAGTGAGGTGGCAGCGAGGCAGTGAGGTGGCAGCGAGGCAGTAAGGTGGCAGCGAGGCAGTAAGGTGGCAGTGAGTCAGCGAGGCAGTGAGGTGGCAGCGAGGCAGTAATGTGGCAGCGAGACAGTAAGGTGGCAGCGAGGCAGTGAGGTGGCAGCGAGGCAGTAAGGTGGCAGCGAGGCAGTAAGGTGGCAGTGAGTCAGTGACGCAGTGAGGTGGCAGCGAGGCAGTGAGGTGTCAGCGAGGCAGTAAGGTGGCAGCGAGGCAGTAAGGTGGCAGCGAGGCAGTAAGGTGGCAGCGAGGCAATAAGGTGGCAGCGAGGCAGTGAGGTGGCACTGAGGCAGTATGGTGGCAGTGAGGCAGCGTGGCAGTGAGGTGGCAATGAGGCAGTAAGGTAAAAGCGAGGCAGTAAGGTGGCAGTGAGGCAGCGAGGCAGTGAGGTGGCAGCGTAACTGTAAGGGGGCAGCGAGACAGTAAGGTGGCAGCGAGGCAGTGAGGTGGCAGCTAGACAGTAAGGTGGCAGTGAGGCAGTGAGGCAGTGAGGTGGCAGCGAGGCAGTGAGGTGGCAGTGAGGCAGCGAGGCAGTGAGGTAGCAGTGAGGCAGCGAGGCAGTGAGGTGGCAGCGAGGCAGCGAGGTAGCAGCGAGGCAGTGAGGTGGCAGTGAGGCAGTGAGGCAATAAGGTGGCAGCGAGGCAGTGAGGTGGCAGCGAGGCAGTGAGGTGGCTGTGAGGCAGTATGGTGGCAGTGAGGCAGTAAGGTGGCAGCGAGGCAGTAAGTTGGCAACGAGGCAGTAAGGTGGCAGTGAGGCAGTATGGTGGCAGCGAGGCAGTAATGTGGCAGCGAGGCAGTGAGGTGGCAGTGAGGCATTCAGGTGGCAGTGAGGCAGCGAGGCAGTAGGGCAGCGAGGCAGTATGGTGGCAGCGAGGGTGTAAGGTGGCAGCGAGGCAGTGAGGTGGCAGTGAGGCAGCGAGGAAGTAAGGTGGCAACGAGGTAGTAAGTTGGCAGTGAGGCAGTAAGGTGGCAGCGAGGCAGTGAGGCGGCAGTGAGGCAGTATGGTGGTAGCGAAGCAGTAAGGAGGCAGCGAGGCAGCGAGGCAGTAAGGTGGCAGCGAGGTAGTAAGTTGGCAGTGAGGCAGTAAGGTGGCAGCGAGGCAGTGAGGCGGCAGTGAGGCAGTATGGTGGTAGCGAAGCAGTAAGGAGGCAGCGAGGCAGCGAGGCAGTAAGGTGGCAGCGAGGTAGTAAGTTGGCAGTGAGGCAGTAAGGTGGCAGCGAGGCAGTGAGGCGGCAGTGAGGCAGTATGGTGGTAGCGAAGCAGTAAGGAGGCAGCGAGGCAGCGAGGCAGTAACGTGGGAGCTAGGCAGTAAGGTGGCAGCGAGGCAGTGAGGTGGCAGCGAGGCAGTGAGGTGGCAGTGAGGCAGCGAGGCAGTGAGGTGGCAGCGAGGCAGTAAGGTGGAAGCGAATCAGTGAGGTGGCAGCGAGGCAGTACGGTGGCAGCGAGGCAGTAAGGTGGAAGCGAGGCAGTAAGGTGGCAGCGAGGCAGTGAGGTGGCAGTGAGGTAGTATGGTAGCAGCGAGGCAGTAAGGTGGCAGCGAGGCAGTTAGGTGGCAGCGAGGCAGTATGGTGGCAGTGAGGCAGTGAGGTGGCAGCGAGGCAGTGAGGTGGCAGCGAGGCAGTGAGGTGGCAGCGAGGTAGTAAGGTGGCAGCGAGGCAGTAAGGTGGCAGCAAGGCAGTGAGGTGGCAGCGAGGCAGTGAGGTGGCAGCGAGGCAGTAAGGTGGCAGCGAGGCAGTAATGTGGCAGCGAGGCAGTGAGGTGGCAGTGAGGCAGTATGGTGGCAGTGAGGCAGTGAGGTGGCAGCGAGGCAGTGAGGTGGCAGTGAGGCAGTAAGGTGGCAGCGAGCCAGTAATGTGGCAGCGAGGCAGTGAGGTGGCAGCGAGGCAGTGAGGAGGCAGCGAGGCAGTGAGGTGGCAGCGAGGCAGTGAGGTGGCAGCGAGGCAGTAAGTTGGCAGCGAGGCAGTGAGGTGGCAGCGAGGCAGTAAGGTGGCAGCGAGGCAGTGAGGTGGCAGCGAGGCAGTAAGGTGGCAGCGAGGCAGTAATGTGGCAGCGAGGCAGTATGGTGGCAGTGAGGCAGTATGGTGGCAGTGAGGCAGTGAGGTGGCAGCGAGGCAGTGAGGAGGCAGTGAGGCAGCGCGGCAGTGAGGTGGCAGCGAGGCAGTAAGGTGGCAGCGAGGCAGTGAGGTGGCAGCGAGGCAGTAAGGTGGCAGCGAGGCAGTAAGGTGGCAGCGAGGCAGTGAGGTGGCAGCGAGGCAGTAAGTTGGCAACGAGGCAGTGAGGTGGCAGCGTGGCAGTATGGTGGCAGTTAGGCAGTGAGGTGGCAGCGAGGCAGTAAGGTGGCTGTGAGGCAGCGAGGCAGTGAGGTGGCAGCGAGGCAGTGAGGTGGCAGCGAGGCAGTAAGGTGGCAGCGAGGCAGTAAGGTGGCAGTGAGTCAGCGAGGCAGTGAGGTGGCAGCGAGGCAGTAATGTGGCAGCGAGACAGTAAGGTGGCAGCGAGGCAGTGAGGTGGCAGCGAGGCAGTAAGGTGGCAGCGAGGCAGTAAGGTGGCAGTGAGTCAGTGACGCAGTGAGGTGGCAGCGAGGCAGTGAGGTGTCAGCGAGGCAGTAAGGTGGCAGCGAGGCAGTAAGGTGGCAGCGAGGCAGTAAGGTGGCAGCGAGGCAATAAGGTGGCAGCGAGGCAGTGAGGTGGCACTGAGGCAGTATGGTGGCAGTGAGGCAGCGTGGCAGTGAGGTGGCAATGAGGCAGTAAGGTAAAAGCGAGGCAGTAAGGTGGCAGTGAGGCAGCGAGGCAGTGAGGTGGCAGCGTAACTGTAAGGGGGCAGCGAGACAGTAAGGTGGCAGCGAGGCAGTGAGGTGGCAGCTAGACAGTAAGGTGGCAGTGAGGCAGTGAGGCAGTGAGGTGGCAGCGAGGCAGTGAGGTGGCAGTGAGGCAGCGAGGCAGTGAGGTGGCAGTGAGGCAGCGAGGCAGTGAGGTGGCAGCGAGGCAGCGAGGTAGCAGCGAGGCAGTGAGGTGGCAGTGAGGCAGTGAGGCAATAAGGTGGCAGCGAGGCAGTGAGGTGGCAGCGAGGCAGTGAGGTGGCTGTGAGGCAGTATGGTGGCAGTGAGGCAGTAAGGTGGCAGCGAGGCAGTAAGTTGGCAACGAGGCAGTAAGGTGGCAGTGAGGCAGTATGGTGGCAGCGAGGCAGTAATGTGGCAGCGAGGCAGTGAGGTGGCAGTGAGGCATTCAGGTGGCAGTGAGGCAGCGAGGCAGTAGGGCAGCGAGGCAGTATGGTGGCAGCGAGGGTGTAAGGTGGCAGCGAGGCAGTGAGGTGGCAGTGAGGCAGCGAGGAAGTAAGGTGGCAACGAGGTAGTAAGTTGGCAGTGAGGCAGTAAGGTGGCAGCGAGGCAGTGAGGCGGCAGTGAGGCAGTATGGTGGTAGCGAAGCAGTAAGGAGGCAGCGAGGCAGCGAGGCAGTAAGGTGGCAGCGAGGTAGTAAGTTGGCAGTGAGGCAGTAAGGTGGCAGCGAGGCAGTGAGGCAACAGTGAGGCAGTATGGTGGTAGCGAAGCAGTAAGGAGGCAGCGAGGCAGCGAGGCAGTAAGGTGGCAGCGAGGTAGTAAGTTGACAGTGAGGCAGTAAGGTGGCAGCGAGGCAGTGAGGCGGCAGTAAGGCAGTATGGTGGTAGCGAAGCAGTAAGGAGGCAGCGAGGCAGCGAGGCAGTAACGTGGGAGCTAGGCAGTAAGGTGGCAGCGAGGCAGTGAGGTGGCAGCGAGGCAGTGAGGTGGCAGTGAGGCAGCGAGGCAGTGAGGTGGCAGCGAGGCAGTAAGGTGGAAGCGAATCAGTGAGGTGGCAGCGAGGCAGTAAGGTGGCAGCGAGGCAGTAAGGTGGAAGCGAGGCAGTAAGGTGGCAGCGAGGCAGTGAGGTGGCAGTGAGGTAGTATGGTAGCAGCGAGGCAGTAAGGTGGCAGCGAGGCAGTTAGGTGGCAGCGAGGCAGTATGGTGGCAGTGAGGCAGTGAGGTGGCTGCGAGGCAGTGAGGTGGCAGCGAGGCAGTGAGGTGGCAGCGAGGTAGTAAGGTGGCAGCGAGGCAGTAAGGTGGCAGAAAGGCAGTGAGGTGGCAGTGAGGCAGTAAGTTGGCAGAGAGGCAGTAAGGTGGCAGCGAGGCAGTAAAGTGGCAGCGAGGCAGTGAGGTGGCAGTGAGGCAGTATGGTGGCAGTGAGGCAGTAAGGTGGCAGCGAGGCAGTAAGGTGGCAGCGAGGCAGTAAGGTGGCAGCGAGGCAGTGAGGTGGCAGTGAGGCAGTATGGTGGCAGCGATGCAGTAAGGTGGCAGCGAGGCAGTGAAGTGGCAGCGAGGCAGTGAGGTGGCAGCGAGGCAGTGAGGAGGCAGTGAGGCAGCGAGGCAGTGAGGTGGCAGCGAGGCAGTGAGGTGGTAGTGAGGCAGTGAGGTGGCAGTGAGGCAGTATGGTGGCAGTGAGGCAGTGAGGTGGCAGCGAGGCAGTGAGGAGGCAGTGAGGCAGCGTGGCAGTGAGGTGGCAGCGAGGCAGTGAGGCAGCGAGGCAGTAAGGTGGCAGCGAGGCAGTAAGGTGGCAGTGAGGCAGTGAGGCAGCGAGGCAGTAAGGTGGCTGCGAGGCAGTGAGGTGGCAGCGAGGCAGTAAGGTGGCAGCGAGGCAGTAAGGTGGCAGCGAGGCAGTGAGGAGGCAGTGAGGTAGTATGGTAGCAGCGAGGCAGTAAGGTGGCAGCGAGGCAGTTAGGTGGCAGCGAGGCAGTATGGTGGCAGTGAGGCAGTGAGGTAGAAGTGAGGTAGTATGGTAACAGCGAGGCAGTAAGGTGGCAGCGAGGCAGTTAGGTGGCAGCGAGGCAGTATGGTGGCAGTGAGGCAGTGAGGTGGCAGCGAGGCAGTGAGGTGGCAGCGAGGCAGTGAGGTGGCAGCGAGGCAGTGAGGTGGCAGCGAGGTAGTAAGGTGGCAGCGAGGCAGTAAGGTGGCAGCAAGGCAGTGAGGTGGCAGTGAGGCAGTAAGTTGGCAGAGAGGCAGTAAGGTGGCAGCGAGGCAGTAAAGTGGCAGCGAGGCAGTGAGGTGGCAGTGAGGCAGTAAGTTGGCAGCGAGGCAGTGAGGTGGCAGCGAGGCAGTAAGTTGGCAGCGAGGCAGTGAGGTGGCAGCGAGGCAGTAAGGTGGCAGCGAGGCAGTGAGGTGGCAGCGAGGCAGTAAGGTGGCAGCGAGGCAGTGAGGTGGCAGCGAGGCAGTGAGGTGGCAGCGAGGCAGTGAGGTAGCAGCGAGGCAGTGAAGTGGTAGTGAGGCAGTGAGGCAATAAGGTGGCAGCGAGGCAGTAAGGTGGCAGCGAGGCAGTAAGATGGGAGTGAGGCAGCAAGGCAGTGAGGTGGCAGCGAGGCAGTGAGGTGGCAGTGAGGCAGCGAGGCAGTGAGGCAGCGAGACAGTATGGTGGCAGCTAGGCAGTAAGGTGGCAACGAGGCAGTAAGGTGGCAGCGAGGCAGTGAGGTGGCAGCGAGGCAGTAAGGTGGCAGCGAGGCAGTAATGTGGCAGCGAGGCAGTGAGGTGGCAGTGAGGCAGTATGGTGGCAGTGAGGCAGTGAGGTGGCAGCGAGGCAGTGAGGAGGCAGTGAGGCAGCGCGGCAGTGAGGTGGCAGCGAGGCAGTAAGGTGGCAGCGAGGCAGTGAGGTGGCAGCGAGGCAGTAAGGTGGCAGCGAGGCAGTAAGGTGGCAGCGAGGCAGTGAGGTGGCAGCGAGGCAGCGAGGCAGTGAGGTGGCAGCGTAACTGTAAGGTGGCAGCGAGACAGTAAGGTGGCAGCGAGGCAGTGAGGTGGCAGCTAGACAGTAAGGTGGCAGTGAGGCAGTGAGGCAGTGAGGTGGCAGCGAGGCAGTGAGGTGGCAGTGAGGCAGCGAGGCAGTGAGGTGGCAGCCAGGCAGCGAGGTAGCAGCGAGGCAGTGAGGTGGCAGTGAGGCAGTGAGGCAATAAGGTGGCAGCGAGGCAGTGAGGTGGCAGCGAGGCAGTAAGTTGGCAGCGAGGCAGTAAGATGGGAGTGAGGCAGCAAGGCAGTGAGGTGGCAGCGAGGCAGTGAGGTGGCAGTGAGGCAGCGAGGCAGTATGGTGGCAGCTAGGCAGTAAGGTGGCAACGAGGCAGTAAGGTGGCAGCGAGGCAGCGAGGCAGTAAGGTGGCAGCAAGGCAGTAAGGTGGCAGCGAGGCAGTAAGGTGGCAGTGAGGCAGCGAGGTAGCAGCGAGGCAGTATGGTGGCAGCGATGCAGTAAGGTGGCAGCGAGGCAGTAAGGTGGCAGCGAGGCAGTGAGGTGGCAGTGAGGTAGTATGGTAGCAGCGAGGCAGTAAGGTGGCAGCGAGGCAGTTAGGTGGCAGCGAGGCAGTATGGTGGCAGTGAGGCAGTGAGGTGGCAGCGAGGCAGTGAGGTGGCAGCGAGGCAGTAAGGTGGCAGCGAGGCAGTAAGTTGGCAGTGAGGCAGTAAGGTGGCAGCGAGGGAGTGAGGTGGCAGTGAGGCAGCGAGGCAGTGAGGTGGCAGTGAGGTAGTAAGGTGGCAGCGAGGCAGTAAGGTGGAAACGAACTAGTGAGGTGGAAGCGAGGCAGTAAGGTGGCAGCGAGGCAGTGAGGTGACAGCGAGGCAGTGAGTTGGCAGCGAGGCAGTGAGGTTGCAGCGATGCAGTGAGGTGGCAGTGATGCAGCGAGGCAGTAAGGTGGCAGCGAACCAGTGAGGTGGCAGCGAGGCAGTAAGGTGGCAGCGAGGCTCTAAGTTGGCAGCGAGGCAGTAAGGTGGCAGCGAGGTAGTAAGGTGGCAGCATGGCAGTGAGGTGGCAGTGAGGCAGTAAGGTGGCAGCGTGGCAGTGAGGTGGCAGTGAGGCAGCGAGGCAGAAAGGTGGCAACGAACTAGTGAGGTGACAGCAAGGCAGTAAGGTGGCAGCGAGGCAGTAAGGTGGCAGCGAGGCAGTAAGTTGGCAACGAGGCAGTAAGGTGGCAGTGAGGCAGTATGGTGGCAGCGAGGCAGTAATGTGGCAGCAAGGCAGTGAGGTGGCAGTGAGGCATTGAGGTGGCAGTGAGGCAGCGAGGCAGTGAGGCAGCGAGGCAGTATGGTGGCAGCGAGGGTGTAAGGTGGCAGCGAGGCAGTGAGGTGGCAGTGAGGCAGCCAGGCAGTAAGGTAGCAACGAACTTTTGAGGTGGCAGCGAGGCAGTAAGGTGGCAGCGAGGTAGTAAGTTGGCAGTGAGGCAGTAAGGTGGCAGCGAGGCAGTGAGGCGGCAGTGAGGCAGTATGGTGGTAGCGAAGCAGTAAGGAGGCAGCGAGGCAGCGAGGCAGTAACGTGGCAGCTAGGCAGTAAGGTGGCAGCGAGGCAGTGAGGTGGCAGCGAGGCAGTGAGGTGGCAGTGAGGCAGCGAGGCAGTGAGGTGGCAGCGAGGCAGTAAGGTGGAAGCGAATCAGTGAGGTGGCAGCGAGGCAGTAAGGTGGCAGCGAGGCAGTAAGGTGGAAGCGAGGCAGTAAGGTGGCAGCGAGGCAGTGAGGTGGCAGTGAGGTAGTATGGTAGCAGCGAGGCAGTAAGGTGGCAGCGAGGCAGTTAGGTGGCAGCGAGGCAGTATGGTGGCAGTGAGGCAGTGAGGTGGCAGTTAGGCAGTGAGGTGGCAGCGAGGCAGTGAGGTGGCAGCGAGGTAGTAAGGTGGCAGCGAGGCAGTAAGGTGGCAGCAAGGCAGTGAGGTGGCAGTGAGGCAGTAAGTTGGCAGAGAGGCAGTAAGGTGGCAGCGAGGCAGTAAAGTGGCAGCGAAGCAGTGAGGTGGCAGTGAGGCAGTATGGTGGCAGTGAGGCAGTAAGGTGGCAGCGAGGCAGTAAGTTGGCAACGAGGCAGTAAGGTGGCAGTGAGGCAGTATGGTGGCAGCGAGGCAGTAATGTGGCAGCGAGGCAGTGAGGTGGCAGTGAGGCATTGAGGTGGCAGTGAGGCAGCGAGGCAGTAGGGCAGCGAGGCAGTATGGTGGCAGCGAGGGTGTAAGGTGGCAGCGAGGCAGTGAGGTGGCAGTGAGGCAGCGAGGCAGTAAGGTGGCAACGAACTATTGAGGTGGCAGCGAGGCAGTAAGCTGGCAGCGAGGTAGTAAGTTGGCAGTGAGGCAGTAAGGTGGCAGCGAAGCAGTGAGGCGGCAGTGAGGCAGTATGGTGGCAGCGAAGCAGTAAGGAGGCAGCGAGGCAGCAAGGCAGTAACGTGGCAGCTAGGCAGTAAGGTGGCAGCGAGGCAGTGAGGTGGCAGCGAGGCAGTAAGGTGGCAGTTAGGTAGTATGGTAGCAGCGAGGCAGTAAGTTGGCAGCGAAACAGTGAGGTGGCAGCGAGGAAGTATGGTGGCAGTGAGGCAGTGAGGTGGCAGCGAGGCAGTGAGGTGGCAGCGAGGTAGTAAGGTGGCAGCGAATCAGTGAGGTGGCAGCGAGGCAGTAAGGTGGCGGCGAGGCAGTGAGGTGGCAGTTAGGTAGTATGGTAGCAGCGAGGCAGTAAGGTGGCAGCGAGGCAGTGAGGTGGCAGCGAGGAAGTATGGTGGCAGTGAGGCAGTGAGGTGGCAGCGAGGCTGTGAGGTGGCAGCGAGGTAGTAAAGTGGCAGCGAGGCAGTAAGGTGGCAGCAAGGCAGTGAGGTGGCAGTGAGGCAGTAAGGTGGCAGCGAGGCAGTAAGGTGGCAGCGAGGCAGTAAGGTGGCAGCGAGGCAGTAAGGTGGCAGCGAGGCAGTGAGGTGGCAGTGAGGCAGTATGGTGGCAGCGATGCAGTAAGGTGGCAGCGAGGCAGTGAGGTGGCAGCGAGGCAGTATGGTGGAAGTGAGGCAGTGAGGTGGCAGCGAGGCAGTGAGGAGGCAGTGAGGCAGCGAGGCAGTGAGGTGGCAGCGTGGCAGTATAGTGGCAGTTAGGCAGTGAGGTGGCAGCGAGGCAGTAAGGTGGCAGTGAGGCAGCGAGGCAGTGAGGTGGCAGCGAGGCAGTAAGGTGGCAGCGAGGCAGTAAGGTGGCAGTGAGTCAGCGAGGCAGTGAGGTGGCAGCGAGGCAGTGAGGTGTCAGCGAGGCAGTAAGGTGGCAGCGAGGCAGTAAGGTGGCAGCGAGGCGGTAAGGTGGCAGTGAGTCAGCGAGGCAGTGAGGTGGCAGCGAGGCAGTGAGGTGTCAGCGAGGCAGTAAGGTGGCAGCGAGGCAGTAAGGTGGCAGCGAGGCAGTAAGGTGGCAGCGAAGCAATAAGGTGGCAGCGAGGCAGTGAGGTGGCAGTGAGGCAGTATGGTGGCAGTGAGGCAGCGTGGCAGTGAGGTGGCAATGAGGCAGTAAGGTGAAAGCGAGGCAGTAAGGTGGCAGTGAGGCAGCGAGGCAGTGAGGTGGCAGCTAGGCAATAAGGTGGCAGTGAGGCAGTGAGGCAGTGAGGTGGCAGCGAGGCAGTGAGGTAGCAGCGAGGCAGTGAAGTGGTAGTGAGGCAGTGAGGCAATAAGGTGGCAGCGAGGCAGTAAGGTGGCAGCGAGGCAGTAAGATGGGAGTGAGGCAGCAAGGCAGTGAGGTGGCAGCGAGGCAGTGAGGTGGCAGTGAGGCAGCGAGGCAGTGAGGCAGCGAGGCAGTATGGTGGCAGCTAGGCAGTAAGGTGGCAACGAGGCAGTAAGGTGGCAGCGAGGCAGCGAGGCAGTAATGTGGCAGCGAGGCAGTAAGGTGGCAGCGAGACAGTAAGGTGGCAGTGAGGCAGCGAGGCAGTGAGGTGGCAGCGAGGCAGACAGGTGGCAGTGAGGCAGCGAGGTAGCAGCGGGGTCGTGAGGTGGCAGTGAGGCAGTGAGGCAGTAAGGTGGCAGCGTGGCAGTGAGGTGGCCGCGAGGCAGTAAGGTGGCAGCGAGGCAGTAAGGTGGCAGCGAGGCAGTAAGTTGGCAGCGAGGCAGTAAGGTGGCAGCGAGGGAGTGAGGTGGCAGTGAGGCAGCGAGGCAGTGAGGCAGCGAGGCAGTATGGTGGCAGCGAGGCAGTAAAGTGGCAGCGAGGCAGTGAGGTGGCAGTGAGGCAGCCAGGCAGTAAGGTGGCAACGAACTATTGAGGCGGCAGCGAGGCAGTAAGGTGGCAGCGAGGTAGTAAGTTGGCAGTGAGGCAGTAAGGTGGCAGCGAGGCAGTGAGGCGGCAGTGAGGCAGTATGGTGGTAGCGAAGCAGTAAGGAGGCAGCGAGGCAGCGAGGCAATAACGTGGCAGCTAGGCAGTAAGGTGGCAGCGAGGCAGTGAGGTGGCAGCGAGGTCGTGAGGTGGCAGTGAGGCAGTGAGGCAGTAAGGTGGCAGCGTGTCAGTGAGGTGGCCGCGAGGCAGTAAGGTGGCAGCGAGGCAGTAAGGTGGCAGCGAGGCAGTAAGTTGGCAGTGAGGCAGTTAGGTGGCAGCGAGGGAGTGAGGTGGCAGTGAGGCAGCGAGGCAGTGAGGTGGCAGTGAGGTAGTAAGGTGGCAGCGAGGCAGTAAGGTGGAAACGAACTAGTGAGGTGGAAGCGAGGCAGTAAGGTGGCAGCGAGGCAGTGAGGTGACAGCGAGGCAGTGAGTTGGCAGCGAGGCAGTGAGGTTGCAGCGATGCAGTGAGGTGGCAGTGATGCAGCGAGGCAGTAAGGTGGCAGCGAACCAGTGAGGTGGCAGCGAGGCAGTAAGGTGGCAGCGAGGCTCTAAGTTGGCAGCGAGGCAGTAAGGTGGCAGCGAGGTAGTAAGGTGGCAGCATGGCAGTTAGGTGGCAGTGAGGCAGTAAGGTGGCAGCGTGGCAGTGAGGTGGCAGTGAGGCAGCGAGGCAGAAAGGTGGCAACGAACTAGTGAGGTGGCAGCAAGGCAGTAAGGTGGCAGCGAGGCAGTAAGGTGGCAGCGAGGCAGTAAGTTGGCAACGAGGCAGTAAGGTGGCAGTGAGGCAGTATGGTGGCAGCGAGGCAGTAATGTGGCAGCAAGGCAGTGAGGTGGCAGTGAGGCATTGAGGTGGCAGTGAGGCAGCGAAGCAGTGAGGCAGCGAGGCAGTATGGTGGCAGCGAGGGTGTAAGGTGGCAGCGAGGCAGTGAGGTGGCAGTGAGGCAGCCAGGCAGTAAGGTAGCAACGAACTTTTGAGGTGGCAGCGAGGCAGTAAGGTGGCAGCGAGGTAGTAAGTTGGCAGTGAGGCAGTAAGGTGGCAGCGAGGCAGTGAGGCGGCAGTGAGGCAGTATGGTGGTAGCGAAGCAGTAAGGAGGCAGCGAGGCAGCGAGGCAGTAACGTGGCAGCTAGGCAGTAAGGTGGCAGCGTGGCAGTGAGGTGGCAGCGAGGCAGTGAGGTGGCAGTGAGGCAGCGAGGCAGTGAGGTGGCAGCGAGGCAGTAAGGTGGAAGCGAATCAGTGAGGTGGCAGCGAGGCAGTAAGGTGGCAGCGAGGCAGTAAGGTGGAAGCGAGGCAGTAAGGTGGCAGCGAGGCAGTGAGGTGGCAGTGAGGTAGTATGGTAGCAGCGAGGCAGTAAGGTGGCAGCGAGGCAGTTAGGTGGCAGCGAGGCAGTATGGTGGCAGTGAGGCAGTGATGTGGCAGCGAGGCAGTGAGGTGGCAGCGAGGCAGTGAGGTGGCAGCGAGGTAGTAAGGTGGCAGCGAGGCAGTAAGGTGGCAGCAAGGCAGTGAGGTGGCAGTGAGGCAGTAAGTTGGCAGAGAGGCAGTAAGGTGGCAGCGAGGCAGTAAAGTGGCAGCGAGGCAGTGAGGTGGCAGTGAGGCAGTATGGTGGCAGTGAGGCAGTAAGGTGGCAGCGAGGCAGTAAGGTGGCAGCGAGGCAGTAAGGTGGCAGCGAGGCAGTGAGGTGGCAGTGAGGCAGTATGGTGATAGCGATGCAGTAAGGTGGCAGCGAGGCAGTGAAGTGGCAGCGAGGCAGTGAGGTGGCAGCGAGGCAGTGAGGAGGCAGTGAGGCAGCGAGGCAGTGAGGTGGCAGCGAGGCAGTGAGGTGGTAGTGAGGCAGTGAGGTGGCAGTGAGGCAGTATGGTGGCAGTGAGGCAGTGAGGTGGCAGCGAGGCAGTGAGGAGGCAGTGAGGCAGCGTGGCAGTGAGGTGGCAGCGAGGCAGTGAGGCAGCGAGGCAGTAAGGTGGCAGCGAGGCAGTAAGGTGGCAGTGAGGCAGTGAGGCAGCGAGGCAGTAAGGTGGCTGCGAGGCAGTGAGGTGGCAGCGAGGCAGTAAGGTGGCAGCGAGGCAGTAAGGTGGCAGCGAGGCAGTGAGGAGGCAGTGAGGTAGTATGGTAGCAGCGAGGCAGTAAGGTGGCAGCGAGGCAGTTAGGTGGCAGCGAGGCAGTATGGTGGCAGTGAGGCAGTGAGGTGGCAGTGAGGTAGTATGGTAGCAGCGAGGCAGTAAGGTGGCAGCGAGGCAGTTAGGTGGCAGCGAGGCAGTATGGTGGCAGTGAGGCAGTGAGGTGGCAGCGAGGCAGTGAGGTGGCAGCGAGGCAGTGAGGTGGCAGCTAGGCAGTGAGGTGGCAGCGAGGTAGTAAGGTGGCAGCGAGGCAGTAAGGTGGCAGCAAGGCAGTGAGGTGGCAGTGAGGCAGTAAGTTGGCAGAGAGGCAGTAAGGTGGCAGCGAGGCAGTAAAGTGGCAGCGAGGCAGTGAGGTGGCAGTGAGGCAGTAAGTTGGCAGCGAGGCAGTGAGGTGGCAGCGAGGCAGTAAGTTGGCAGCGAGGCAGTGAGGTGGCAGCGAGGCAGTAAGGTGGCAGCGAGGCAGTGAGGTGGCAGCGAGGCAGTAAGGTGGCAGCGAGGCAGTGAGGTGGCAGCGAGGCAGTGAGGTGGCAGCGAGGCAGTGAGGTAGCAGCGAGGCAGTGAAGTGGTAGTGAGGCAGTGAGGCAATAAGGTGGCAGCGAGGCAGTAAGGTGGCAGCGAGGCAGTAAGATGGGAGTGAGGCAGCAAGGCAGTGAGGTGGCAGCGAGGCAGTGAGGTGGCAGTGAGGCAGCGAGGCAGTGAGGCAGCGAGGCAGTATGGTGGCAGCTAGGCAGTAAGGTGGCAACGAGGCAGTAAGGTGGCAGCGAGGCAGTGAGGTGGCAGCGAGGCAGTAAGGTGGCAGCGAGGCAGTAATGTGGCAGCGAGGCAGTGAGGTGGCAGTGAGGCAGTATGGTGGCAGTGAGGCAGTGAGGTGGCAGCGAGGCAGTAAGTTGGCAGCGAGGCAGTGAGGTGGCAGCGAGGCAGTAAGGTGGCAGCGAGGCAGTGAGGTGGCAGCGAGGCCGTAAGGTGGCAGCGAGGCAGTAATGTGGCAGCGAGGCAGTGAGGTGGCAGTGAGGCAGTATGGTGGCAGTGAGGCAGTGAGGTGGCAGCGAGGCAGTGAGGAGGCAGTGAGGCAGCGCGGCAGTGAGGTGGCAGCGAGGCAGTAAGGTGGCAGCGAGGCAGTGAGGTGGCAGCGAGGCAGTAAGTTGGCAGCGAGGCAGTAAGGTGGCAGCGAGGCAGTGAGGTGGCAGCGAGGCAGTAAGTTAGCAGCGAGGCAGTGAGGTGGCAGCGTGGCAGTATGGTGGCAGTTAGGCAGTGAGGTGGCAGCGAGGCAGTAAGGTGGCTGTGAGGCAGCGAGGCAGTGAGGTGGCAGCGAGGCAGTGAGGTGGCAGCGAGGCAGTAAGGTGGCAGCGAGGCAGTAAGGTGGCAGTGAGTCAGCGAGGCAGTGAGGTGGCAGCGAGGCAGTAATGTGGCAGCGAGACAGTAAGGTGGCAGCGAGGCAGTGAGGTGGCAGCGAGGCAGTAAGGTGGCAGCGAGGCAGTAATGTGGCAGCGAGGCAGTGAGGTGGCAGTGAGGCAGTATGGTGGCAGTGAGGCAGTGAGGTGGCAGCGAGGCAGTGAGGTGGCAGTGAGGCAGTAAGGTGGCAGCGAGCCAGTAATGTGGCAGCGAGGCAGTGAGGTGGCAGCGAGGCAGTGAGGAGGCAGCGAGGCAGTGAGGTGGCAGCGAGGCAGTGAGGTGGCAGCGAGGCAGTAAGTTGGCAGCGAGGCAGTGAGGTGGCAGCGAGGCAGTAAGGTGGCAGCGAGGCAGTGAGGTGGCAGCGAGGCAGTAAGGTGGCAGCGAGGCAGTAATGTGGCAGCGAGGCAGTATGGTGGCAGTGAGGCAATATGGTGGCAGTGAGGCAGTGAGGTGGCAGCGAGGCAGTGAGGAGGCAGTGAGGCAGCGCGGCAGTGAGGTGGCAGCGAGGCAGTAAGGTGGCAGCGAGGCAGTGAGGTGGCAGCGAGGCAGTCAGGTGGCAGCGAGGCAGTAAGTTGGCAGCGAGGCAGTGAGGTGGCAGCGAGGCAGTAAGTTGGCAACGAGGCAGTGAGGTGGCAGCGTGGCAGTATGGTGGCAGTTAGGCAGTGAGGTGGCAGCGAGGCAGTAAGGTGGCTGTGAGGCAGCGAGGCAGTGAGGTGGCAGCGAGGCAGTGAGGTGGCAGCGAGGCAGTAAGGTGGCAGCGAGGCAGTAAGGTGGCAGTGAGTCAGCGATGCAGTGAGATGGCAGCGAGGCAGTAATGTGGCAGCGAGACAGTAAGGTGGCAGCGAGGCAGTGAGGTGGCAGCGAGGCAGTAAGGTGGCAGCGAGGCAGTAAGGTGGCAGTGAGTCAGTGACGCAGTGAGGTGGCAGCGAGGCAGTGAGGTGTCAGCGAGGCAGTAAGGTGGCAGCGAGGCAGTAAGGTGGCAGCGAGGCAGTAAGGTGGCAGCGAGGCAATAAGGTGGCAGCGAGGCAGTGAGGTGGCACTGAGGCAGTATGGTGGCAGTGAGGCAGCGTGGCAGTGAGGTGGCAATGAGGCAGTAAGGTAAAAGCGAGGCAGTAAGGTGGCAGTGAGGCAGCGAGGCAGTGAGGTGGCAGCGTAACTGTAAGGGGGCAGCGAGACAGTAAGGTGGCAGCGAGGCAGTGAGGTGGCAGCTAGACAGTAAGGTGGCAGTGAGGCAGTGAGGCAGTGAGGTGGCAGCGAGGCAGTGAGGTCGCAGTGAGGCAGCGAGGCAGTGAGGTGGCAGTGAGGCAGCGAGGCAGTGAGGTGGCAGCGAGGCAGCGAGGTAGCAGCGAGGCAGTGAGGTGGCAGTGAGGCAGTGAGGCAATAAGGTGGCAGCGAGGCAGTGAGGTGGCAGCGAGGCAGTGAGGTGGCAGTGAGGCATTCAGGTGGCAGTGAGGCAGCGAGGCAGTAGGGCAGCGAGGCAGTATGGTGGCAGCGAGGGTGTAAGGTGGCAGCGAGGCAGTGAGGTGGCAGTGAGGCAGCGAGGAAGTAAGGTGGCAACGAGGTAGTAAGTTGGCAGTGAGGCAGTAAGGTGGCAGCGAGGCAGTGAGGCGGCAGTGAGGCAGTATGGTGGTAGCGAAGCAGTAAGGAGGCAGCGAGGCAGCGAGGCAGTAAGGTGGCAGCGAGGTAGTAAGTTGGCAGTGAGGCAGTAAGGTGGCAGCGAGGCAGTGAGGCGGCAGTGAGGCAGTATGGTGGTAGCGAAGCAGTAAGGAGGCAGCGAGGCAGCGAGGCAGTAAGGTGGCAGCGAGGTAGTAAGTTGGCAGTGAGGCAGTAAGGTGGCAGCGAGGCAGTGAGGCGGCAGTGAGGCAGTATGGTGGTAGCGAAGCAGTAAGGAGGCAGCGAGGCAGCGAGGCAGTAACGTGGGAGCTAGGCAGTAAGGTGGCAGCGAGGCAGTAAGGTGGCAGCGAGGCAGTGAGGTGGCAGCGAGGCAGTGAGGTGGCAGTGAGGCAGCGAGGCAGTGAGGTGGCAGCGAGGCAGTAAGGTGGAAGCGAATCAGTGAGGTGGCAGCGAGGCAGTAAGGTGGCAGCGAGGCAGTAAGGTGGAAGCGAGGCAGTAAGGTGGCAGCGAGGCAGTGAGGTGGCAGTGAGGTAGTATGGTAGCAGCGAGGCAGTAAGGTGGCAGCGAGGCAGTTAGGTGGCAGCGAGGCAGTATGGTGGCAGTGATGCAGTGAGGTGGCAGCGAGGCAGTGAGGTGGCAGCGAGGCAGTGAGGTGGCAGCGAGGTAGTAAGGTGGCAGCGAGGCAGCAAGGTGGCAGCAAGGAAGTGAGGTGGCAGTGAGACAGTAAGTTGGCAGAGAGGCAGTAAGGTGGCAGCGAGGCAGTAAAGTGGCAGCGAGGCAGTGAGGTGGCAGTGAGGCAGTATGGTGGCAGTGAGGCAGTAAGGTGGCAGCGAGGCAGTAAGGTGGCAGCGAGGCAGTAAGGTGGCAGCGAGGCAGTGAGGTGGCAGTGAGGCAGTATGGTGGCAGCGATGCAGTAAGGTGGCAGCGAGGCAGTGAAGTGGCAGCGAGGCAGTGAGGTGGCAGCGAGGCAGTGAGGAGGCAGTGAGGCAGCGAGGCAGTGAGGTGGCAGCGAGGCAGTGAGGTGGTAGTGAGGCAGTGAGGTGGCAGTGAGGCAGTATGGTGGCAGTGAGGCAGTGAGGTGGCAGCGAGGCAGTGAGGAGGCAGTGAGGCAGCGTGGCAGTGAGGTGGCAGCGAGGCAGTGAGGCAGCGAGGCAGTAAGGTGGCAGCGAGGCAGTAAGGTGGCAGTGAGGCAGTGAGGCAGCGAGGCAGTAAGGTGGCTGCGAGGCAGTGAGGTGGCAGCGAGGCAGTAAGGTGGCAGCGAGGCAGTAAGGTGGCAGCGAGGCAGTGAGGAGGCAGTGAGGTAGTATGGTAGCAGCGAGGCAGTAAGGTGGCAGCGAGGCAGTTAGGTGGCAGCGAGGCAGTATGGTGGCAGTGAGGCAGTGAGGTGGCAGTGAGGTAGTATGGTAGCAGCGAGGCAGTAAGGTGGCAGCGAGGCAGTTAGGTGGCAGCGAGGCAGTATGGTGGCAGTGAGGCAGTGAGGTGGCAGCGAGGCAGTGAGGTGGCAGCGAGGCAGTGAGGTGGCAGCGAGGCAGTGAGGCGGCAGCGAGGTAGTAAGGTGGCAGCGAGGCAGTAAGGTGGCAGCAAGGCAGTGAGGTGGCAGTGAGGCAGTAAGTTGGCAGAGAGGCAGTAAGGTGGCAGCGAGGCAGTAAAGTGGCAGCGAGGCAGTGAGGTGGCAGTGAGGCAGTTAGTTGGCAGCGAGGCAGTGAGGTGGCAGCGAGGCAGTAAGTTGGCAGCGAGGCAGTGAGGTAGCAGCAAGGCAGTAAGGTGGCAGCGAGGCAGTGAGGTGGCAGCGAGGCAGTAAGGTGGCAGCGAGGCAGTGAGGTGGCAGCGAGGCAGTGAGGTGGCAGCGAGGCAGTGAGGTAGCAGCGAGGCAGTGAAGTGGTAGTGAGGCAGTGAGGCAATAAGGTGGCAGCGAGGCAGTAAGGTGGCAGCGAGGCAGTAAGATGGGAGTGAGGCAGCAAGGCAGTGAGGTGGCAGCGAGGCAGTGAGGTGGCAGTGAGGCAGCGAGGCAGTGAGGCAGCGAGGCAGTATGGTGGCAGCTAGGCAGTAAGGTGGCAACGAGGCAGTAAGGTGGCAGCGAGGCAGTGAGGTGGCAGCGAGGCAGTAAGGTGGCAGCGAGGCAGTAATGTGGCAGCGAGGCAGTGAGGTGGCAGTGAGGCAGTATGGTGGCAGTGAGGCAGTGAGGTGGCAGCGAGGCAGTGAGGAGGCAGTGAGGCAGCGCGGCAGTGAGGTGGCAGCGAGGCAGTAAGGTGGCAGCGAGGCAGTGAGGTGGCAGCGAGGCAGTAAGGTGGCAGCGAGGCAGTAAGGTGGCAGCGAGGCAGTGAGGTGGCAGCGAGGCAGCGAGGCAGTGAGGTGGCAGCGTAACTGTAAGGTGGCAGCGAGACAGTAAGGTGGCAGCGAGGCAGTGAGGTGGCAGCTAGACAGTAAGGTGGCAGTGAGGCAGTGAGGCAGTGAGGTGGCAGCGAGGCAGTGAGGTGGCAGTGAGGCAGCGAGGCAGTGAGGTGGCAGTGAGGCAGCGAGGCAGTGAGGTGGCAGCGAGGCAGCGAGGTAGCAGCGAGGCAGTGAGGTGGCAGTGAGGCAGTGAGGCAATAAGGTGGCAGCGAGGCAGTGAGGTGGCAGCGAGGCAGTAAGTTGGCAGCGAGGCAGTAAGATGGGAGTAAGGCAGCAAGGCAGTGAGGTGGCAGCGAGGCAGTGAGGTGGCAGTGAGGCAGCGAGGCAGTATGGTGGCAGCTAGGCAGTAAGGTGGCAACGAGGCAGTAAGGTGGCAGCGAGGCAGCGAGGCAGTAAGGTGGCAGCAAGGCAGTAAGGTGGCAGCGAGGCAGTAAGGTGGCAGTGAGGCAGCGAGGTAGCAGCGAGGCAGTATGGTGGCAGCGATGCAGTAAGGTGGCAGCGAGGCAGTGAGGTGGCAGCGATGCAGTATGGTGGCAGTGAGGCAGTGAGGTGGCAGTGAGGTAGTATGGTAGCAGCGAGGCAGTAAGGTGGCAGTGAGGCAGTAAGGTGGCAGCGAGGCAGTAAGTTGGCAGTGAGGCAGTAAGGTGGCAGCGAGGCAGTGAGGTGGAAGTGAGGTAGCGAGGCAGTGAGGCAGCGAGGCAGTATGTTGGCAGCGAGTCAATAAAGTGACAGCGAGGCAGTGAGGTGGCAGTGAGGCAGTAAGGTGGCAGCGAGGCAGTAAGGTGGAAACGAACTAGTGAGGTGGCAGCGAGGCAGTCAGGTGGCAGCGAGGCAGTGAGGTGGCAGCGAGGCAGTGAGGTGGCAGTGAGGCAGCGAGGCAGTAAGGTGGCAGAGAGACAGTAAGGTGGCAGCGAGCCAGTAAGGTGGCAGTGAGGTGGCAGCGAAGCAGTGAGGTAGCAGTGAGGTAGCGAGGCAGTGAGTTGGCAGCGAGGCCGTGAGGTGGCAGCGAGGCTGTGAGGTGGCAGCGAGGCAGTGAGGTGGCAGTGATGCAGCGAGGCAGTAAGGTGGCAGCGAACCAGTGAGGTGGCAGCGAGGCAGTAAGGTGGCAGCGAGGCTCTAAGTTGGCAGCGAGGCAGTAAGGTGGCAGCGAGTTAGTAAGGTGGCAGCATGGCAGTGAGGTGGCAGTGAGGCAGTAAGGTGGCAGCGTGGCAGTGAGGTGGCAGTGAGGCAGCGAGGCAGAAAGGTGGCAACGAACTATTGAGGTGGCAGCGAGGCAGTAAGGTGGCAGCGAGGTAGTAAGTTGGCAGTGAGGCAGTAAGGTGGCAGCGAGGCAGTGAGGCGGCAGTGCGGCAGTATGGTGGTAGCGAAGCAGTAAGGAGGCAGCGAGGCAGCGAGGCAGTAACATGGCAGCTAGGCAGTAAGGTGGCAGCGAGGCAGAGAGGTGGCAGCGAGGCAGAGAGGTGGCAGTGAGGCAGCTAGGCAGTGAGGTGGCAGCAAGGCAGTAAGGAGGCAGCGAATCAGTGAGTTGGCAGCAAGGCAGTAATGTGGCAGCGAGGCAGTAAGGTGGAAGCGAGGCAGTAAGGTGGCAGCGAGGCAGTAAGGTGGCAGTGAGGTAGTATGGTAGCAGCGAGGCAGTAAGGTGGCAGCGAGGCAGTGAGGTGGCAGCGAGGCAGTATGGTGGCAGTGAGGCAGTGAGGTGGCAGTGAGGTAGTATGGTAGCAGCGAGGCAGTGAGGTGGCAGCGAGGCAGTGAGGTGGCAGTGAGGCAGTGAGGTGGCAGCGAGGCAGTAAGGTGGCAGCGAGGCAGTAAGGTGGCAGCGAGGCAGTAAGGTGGCAGCGAGGCAGTGAGGTGGCAGTGAGGCAGTATGGTGGCAGCGATGCAGTAAGGTGGCAGCGAGGCAGTGAGGTGGCAGCGAGGCAGTATGGTGGCAGTGAGGCAGTGAGGTGGCAGCAAGGCAGTAAGGAGGCAGCTAATCAGTGAGGTGGCAGCAAGGCAGTAATGTGGCAGTGAGGCAGTAAGGTGGAAGCGAGGCAGTAAGGTGGCAGCGAGGCAGTAAGGTGGCAGCGAGGCAGTGAGGTGGCAGCGAGGCAGTATGGTGGCAGTGAGGCAGTGAGTTGGCAGTGAGGTAGTATGGTAGCAGCGAGGCAGTGAGGTGGCAGTGAGGTAGTTAGGTGGCAGCGAGGCAGTAAGGTGGCAGCAAGGCAGTAAGGTGGCAGTGAGGCAGTAAGGTGGCAGCGAGGCAGTAAGGTGGCAGCGAGGCAGTAAGGTGGCAGCGAGGCAGTAAGGTGGCAGCGAGGCAGTGAGGTGGCAGCAAGGCAGTGAGGTGGCAGTGAGGCAGTAAGGTGGCAGCGAGGCAGTAAGGTGGCAGCGAGGCAGTAAGGTGGCAGCGAGGCAGTAAGGTGGCAGCGAGGCAGTGAGGTGGCAGCGAGGCAGTAAGGTGGCAGCAAGGCAGTAAGGTGGCAGTGAGGCAGTAAGGTGGCAGCGAGGCAGTAAGGTGGCAGCGAGGCAGTAAGGTGGCAGCGAGGCAGTAAGGTGGCAGCGAGGCAGTAAGGTGGCAGCGAGGCAGTAAGGTGGCAGCGAGGCAGTAAGGTGGCAGCGAGGCAGTGAGGTGGCAGTGAGGCAGTATGGTGGCAGCGATGCAGTAAGGTGGCAGCGAGGCAGTGAGGTGGCAGCGAGGCAGTATGGTGGCAGTGAGGCAGTGAGGTGGCAGCAAGGCAGTAAGGAGGCAGCGAATCAGTGAGGTGGCAGCAAGGCAGTAATGTGGCAGCGAGGCAGTAAGGTGGAAGCGAGGCAGTAAGGTGGCAGCGAGGCAGTAAGGTGGCAGTGAGGTAGTATGGTAGCAGCGAGGCAGTAAGTTGGCAGCGAGGCAGTGAGGTGGCAGCGAGGCAGTATGGTGGCAGTGAGGCAGTGAGTTGGCAGTGAGGTAGTATGGTAGCAACGAGGCAGTGAGGTGGCAGCGAGGTAGTTAGGTGGCAGCGAGGCAATAAGGTGGCAGCAAGGCAGTAAGGTGGCAGTGAGGCAGTAAGGTGGCAGCGAGGCAGTAAGGTGGCAGCGAGGCAGTAAAGTGGCAACGAGGCAGTGAGGTGGCAATGAGGCAGTATGGTGGCAGTGAGGCAGTAAGGTGGCAGCGAGGCAGTAAGGTGGCAGCGAGGCAGTAAGGTGGCAGCGAGGCAGTGAGGTGGCAGCGAGGCAGTATGGTGGCAGCGATGCAGTAAGGTGGCAGCGAGGCAGTGAGGTGGCAGCGATGCAGTATGGTGGCAGTGAGGCAGTGAGGTGGCAGCGAGGCAGTGAGGAGGCATTGAGGCAGCGAGGCAGTGAGGTGGCAGCGAGGCAGTAAGGTGGCAGCGAGGCAGTGAGGTGGCAGCGAGGCAGTAAGGTAGCAGCGAGGCAGTGAGGTGGCAGTTAGGCAGCGAGGCAGTGAGGTGGCAGCGAGGCAGTAATGTGGCAGCGAGGCAGTTATGCGGCTGTGAGGTGGCAGCGAGGCAGTGAGGTGGCTGTGAGGTAGCGAGGCAGTGAGTTGGCAGCGAGGCAGTGAGGTGGCAGCGAGGCAGTAAGGTGGCAGTGAGGCAGCGAGGTAGCAGCGAGGCAGTATGGTGGCAGCGATGCAGTAAGGTGGCAGCGAGGCAGTGAGGTGGCAGCGATGCAGTATGGTGGCAGTGAGGCAGTGAGGTGGCAGTGAGGTAGTATGGTAGCAGCGAGGCAGTAAGGTGGCAGTGAGGCAGTAAGGTGGCAGCGAGGCAGTAAGTTGGCAGTGAGGCAGTAAGGTGGCAGCGAGGCAGTGAGGTGGAAGTGAGGTAGCGAGGCAGTGAGGCAGCGAGGCAGTATGTTGGCAGCGAGTCAATAAAGTGACAGCGAGGCAGTGAGGTGGCAGTGAGGCAGTAAGGTGGCAGCGAGGCAGTAAGGTGGAAACGAACTAGTGAGGTGGCAGCGAGGCAGTAAGGTGGCAGCGAGGCAGTGAGGTGGCAGCGAGGCAGTGAGGTGGCAGTGAGGCAGCGAGGCAGTAAGGTGGCAGAGAGACAGTAAGGTGGCAGCGAGCCAGTAAGGTGGCAGTGAGGTGGCAGCGAGGCAGTGAGGTAGCAGTGAGGTAGCGAGGCAGTGAGTTGGCAGCGAGGCCGTGAGGTGGCAGCGAGGCTGTGAGGTGGCAGCGAGGCAGTGAGGTGGCAGTGATGCAGCGAGGCAGTAAGGTGGCAGCGAACCAGTGAGGTGGCAGCGAGGCAGTAAGGTGGGAGCGAGGCTCTAAGTTGGCAGCGAGGCAGTAAGGTGGCAGCGAGGTACTAAGGTGGCAGCATGGCAGTGAGGTGGCAGTGAGGCAGTAAGGTGGCAGCGTGGCAGTGAGGTGGCAGTGAGGCAGCGAGGCAGAAAGGTGGCAACGAACTATTGAGGTGGCAGCGAGGCAGTAAGGTGGCAGCGAGGTAGTAAGTTGGCAGTGAGGCAGTAAGGTGGCAGCGAGGCAGTGAGGCGGCAGTGCGGCAGTATGGTGGTAGCGAAGCAGTAAGGAGGCAGCGAGGCAGCGAGGCAGTAACGTGGCAGCTAGGCAGTAAGGTGGCAGCGAGGCAGAGAGGTGGCAGCGAGGCAGAGAGGTGGCAGTGAGGCAGCTAGGCAGTGAGGTGGCAGCAAGGCAGTAAGGAGGCAGCGAATCAGTGAGTTGGCAGCAAGGCAGTAATGTGGCAGCGAGGCAGTAAGGTGGAAGCGAGGCAGTAAGGTGGCAGCGAGGCAGTAAGGTGGCAGTGAGGTAGTATGGTAGCAGCGAGGCAGTAAGGTGGAAGCGAGGCAGTGAGGTGGCAGCGAGGCAGTATGGTGGCAGTGAGGCAGTGAGGTGGCAGCGAGGTAGTTAGGTGGCAGCGAGGCAGTAAGGTGGCAGCAAGGCAGTAAGGTGGCAGTGAGGCAGTAAGGTGGCAGCGAGGCAGTAAGGTGGCAGCGAGGCAGTAAGGTGGCAGCGAGGCAGTAAGGTGGCAGCGAGGCAGTAAGGTGGCAGCAAGGCAGTGAGGTGGCAGTGAGGCAGTAAGGTGGCAGCGAGGCAGTAAGGTGGCAGCGAGGCAGTAAGGTGGCAGCGAGGCAGTAAGGTGGCAGCGAGGCAGTGAGGTGGCAGCGAGGCAGTAAGGTGGCAGCAAGGCAGTAAGGTGGCAGTGAGGCAGTAAGGTGGCAGCGAGGCAGTAAGGTGGCAGCGAGGCAGTAAGGTGGCAGTGAGGCAGTAAGGTGGCAGCGAGGCAGTAAGGTGGCAGCGAGGCAGTAAGGTGGCAGCGAGGCAGTAAGGTGGCAGCGAGGCAGTGAGGTGGCAGTGAGGCAGTATGGTGGCAGCGATGCAGTAAGGTGGCAGCGAGGCAGTGAGGTGGCAGCGAGGCAGTATGGTGGCAGTGAGGCAGTGAGGTGGCAGCAAGGCAGTAAGGAGGCAGCGAATCAGTGAGGTGGCAGCAAGGCAGTAATGTGGCAGCGAGGCAGTAAGGTGGAAGCGAGGCAGTAAGGTGGCAGCGAGGCAGTAAGGTGGCAGTGAGGTAGTATGGTAGCAGCGAGGCAGTAAGTTGGCAGCGAGGCAGTGAGGTGGCAGCGAGGCAGTATGGTGGCAGTGAGGCAGTGAGTTGGCAGTGAGGTAGTATGGTAGCAACGAGGCAGTGAGGTGGCAGCGAGGTAGTTAGGTGGCAGCGAGGCAGTAAGGTGGCAGCAAGGCAGTAAGGTGGCAGTGAGGCAGTAAGGTGGCAGCGAGGCAGTAAGGTGGCAGCGAGGCAGTAAAGTGGCAACGAGGCAGTGAGGTGGCAATGAGGCAGTATGGTGGCAGTGAGGCAGTAAGGTGGCAGCGAGGCAGTAAGGTGGCAGCGAGGCAGTAAGGTGGCAGCGAGGCAGTGAGGTGGCAGCGAGGCAGTATGGTGGCAGCGATGCAGTAAGGTGGCAGCGAGGCAGTGAGGTGGCAGCGATGAAGTATGGTGGCAGTGAGGCAGTGAGGTGGCAGCGAGGCAGTGAGGAGGCATTGAGGCAGCGAGGCAGTGAGGTGGCAGCGAGGCAGTAAGGTGGCAGCGAGGCAGTGAGGTGGCAGCGAGGCAGTAAGGTAGCAGCGAGGCAGTAATGTGGCAGCGAGGCAGTTATGCGGCTGTGAGGTGGCAGCGAGGCAGTGAGGTGGCTGTGAGGTAGCGAGGCAGTGAGTTGGCAGCGAGGCAGTGAGGTGGCAGCGAGGCAGTAAGGTGGCAGTGAGGCAGCGAGGTAGCAGCGAGGCAGTATGGTGGCAGCGATGCAGTAAGGTGGCAGCGAGGCAGTGAGGTGGCAGCGATGCAGTATGGTGGCAGTGAGGCAGTGAGGTGGCAGTGAGGTAGTTTGGTAGCAGCGAGGCAGTAAGGTGGCAGTGAGGCAGTAAGGTGGCAGCGAGGCAGTAAGTTGGCAGTGAGGCAGTAAGGTGGCAGCGAGGCAGTGAGGTGGAAGTGAGGTAGCGAGGCAGTGAGGAAGCGAGGCAGTATGTTGGCAGCGAGTCAATAAAGTGACAGCGAGGCAGTGAGGTGGCAGTGAGGCAGTAAGGTGGCAGCGAGGCAGTAAGGTGGAAACGAACTAGTGAGGTGGCAGCGAGGCAGTAAGGTGGCAGCGAGGCAGTGAGGTGGCAGCGAGGCAGTGAGGTGGCAGTGAGGCAGCGAGGCAGTAAGGTGGCAGAGAGACAGTAAGGTGGCAGCGAGCCAGTAAGGTGGCAGTGAGGTGGCAGCGAGGCAGTGAGGTAGCAGTGAGGTAGCGAGGCAGTGAGTTGGCAGCGAGGCCGTGAGGTGGCAGCGAGGCTGTGAGGTGGCAGCGAGGCAGTGAGGTGGCAGTGATGCAGCGAGGCAGTAAGGTGGCAGCGAACCAGTGAGGTGGCAGCGAGGCAGTAAGGTGGCAGCGAGGCTCTAAGTTGGCAGCGAGGCAGTAAGGTGGCAGCGAGGTAGTAAGGTGGCAGCATGGCAGTGAGGTGGCAGTGAGGCAGTAAGGTGGCAGCGTGGCAGTGAGGTGGCAGTGAGGCAGCGAGGCAGAAAGGTGGCAACGAACTATTGAGGTGGCAGCGAGGCAGTAAGGTGGCAGCGAGGTAGTAAGTTGGCAGTGAGGCAGTAAGGTGGCAGCGAGGCAGTGAGGCGGCAGTGCGGCAGTATGGTGGTAGCGAAGCAGTAAGGAGGCAGCGAGGCAGCGAGGCAGTAACGTGGCAGCTAGGCAGTAAGGTGGCAGCGAGGCAGAGAGGTGGCAGCGAGGCAGAGAGGTGGCAGTGAGGCAGCTAGGCAGTGAGGTGGCAGCAAGGCAGTAAGGAGGCAGCGAATCAGTGAGTTGGCAGCAAGGCAGTAATGTGGCAGCGAGGCAGTAAGGTGGAAGCGAGGCAGTAAGGTGGCAGCGAGGCAGTAAGGTGGCAGTGAGGTAGTATGGTAGCAGCGAGGCAGTAAGGTGGAAGCGAGGCAGTGAGGTGGCAGCGAGGCAGTATGGTGGCAGTGAGGCAGTGAGGTGGCAGTGAGGTAGTATGGTAGCAGCGAGGCAGTGAGGTGGCAGTGAGGCAGTGAGGTGGCAGCGAGGCAGTAAGGTGGCAGCGAGGCAGTAAGGTGGCAGCGAGGCAGTAAGGTGGCAGCGAGGCAGTGAGGTGGCAGTGAGGCAGTATGGTGGCAGCGATGCAGTAAGGTGGCAGCGAGGCAGTGAGGTGGCAGCGAGGCAGTATGGTGGCAGTGAGGCAGTGAGGTGGCAGCAAGGCAGTAAGGAGGCAGCTAATCAGTGAGGTGGCAGCAAGGCAGTAATGTGGCAGCGAGGCAGTAAGGTGGAAGCGAGGCAGTAAGGTGGCAGCGAGGCAGTAAGGTGGCAGCGAGGCAGTGAGGTGGCAGCGAGGCAGTATGGTGGCAGTGAGGCAGTGAGTTGGCAGTGAGGTAGTATGGTAGCAGCGAGGCAGTGAGGTGGCAGCGAGGTAGTTAGGTGGCAGCGAGGCAGTAAGGTGGCAGCAAGGCAGTAAGGTGGCAGTGAGGCAGTAAGGTGGCAGCGAGGCAGTAAGGTGGCAGCAAGGCAGTAAGGTGGCAGCGAGGCAGTAAGGTGGCAGCGAGGCAGTAAGGTGGCAGCAAGGCAGTGAGGTGGCAGTGAGGCAGTAAGGTGGCAGCGAGGCAGTAAGGTGGCAGCGAGGCAGTAAGGTGGCAGCGAGGCAGTAAGGTGGCAGCGAGGCAGTGAGGTGGCAGCGAGGCAGTAAGGTGGCAGCAAGGCAGTAAGGTGGCAGTGAGGCAGTAAGGTGGCAGCGAGGCAGTAAGGTGGCAGCGAGGCAGTAAGGTGGCAGCGAGGCAGTAAGGTGGCAGCGAGGCAGTAAGGTGGCAGCGAGGCAGTAAGGTGGCAGCGAGGCAGTAAGGTGGCAGCGAGGCAGTGAGGTGGCAGTGAGGCAGTATGGTGGCAGCGATGCAGTAAGGTGGCAGCGAGGCAGTGAGGTGGCAGCGAGGCAGTATGGTGGCAGTGAGGCAGTGAGGTGGCAGCAAGGCAGTAAGGAGGCAGCGAATCAGTGAGGTGGCAGCAAGGCAGTAATGTGGCAGCGAGGCAGTAAGGTGGAAGCGAGGCAGTAAGGTGGCAGCGAGGCAGTAAGGTGGCAGTGAGGTAGTATGGTAGCAGCGAGGCAGTAAGTTGGCAGCGAGGCAGTGAGGTGGCAGCGAGGCAGTATGGTGGCAGTGAGGCAGTGAGTTGGCAGTGAGGTAGTATGGTAGCAACGAGGCAGTGAGGTGGCAGCGAGGTAGTTAGGTGGCAGCGAGGCAGTAAGGTGGCAGCAAGGCAGTAAGGTGGCAGTGAGGCAGTAAGGTGGCAGCGAGGCAGTAAGGTGGCAGCGAGGCAGTAAAGTGGCAACGAGGCAGTGAGGTGGCAATGAGGCAGTATGGTGGCAGTGAGGCAGTAAGGTGGCAGCGAGGCAGTAAGGTGGCAGCGAGGCAGTAAGGTGGCAGCGAGGCAGTGAGGTGGCAGCGAGGCAGTATGGTGGCAGCGATGCAGTAAGGTGGCAGCGAGGCAGTGAGGTGGCAGCGATGCAGTATGGTGGCAGTGAGGCAGTGAGGTGGCAGCGAGGCAGTGAGGAGGCATTGAGGCAGCGAGGCAGTGAGGTGGCAGCGAGGCAGTAAGGTAGCAGCGAGGCAGTGAGGTGGCATCGAGGCAGTAAGGTAGCAGCGAGGCAGTGAGGTGGCAGTTAGGCAGCGAGGCAGTGAGGTGGCAGCGAGGCAGTAATGTGGCAGCGAGGCAGTTATGCGGCTGTGAGGTGGCAGCGAGGCAGTGAGGTGGCTGTGAGGTAGCGAGGCAGTGAGTTGGCAGCGAGGCAGTGAGGTGGCAGCGAGGCAGTGAGGTGGCAGTGATGCAGCGAGGCAGTAAGGTGGCAGCGAACCAGTGAGGTGGCAGCGAGGCAGTAGGGTGGCAGCGAGGCTCTAAGTTGGCAGCGAGGCAGTAAGGTGGCAGCGAGGTAGTAAGGTGGCAGCATGGCAGTGAGGTGGTAGTGAGGCAGTAAGGTGGCAGCGAGGCAGTGAGGTGGCAGTGAGGCAGCGAGGCAGTAAGGTGGCAACGAACTAGTGAGGTGGCAGCAAGGCAGTAAGGTGGCAGCGAGGCAGTAAGTTGGCAACGAGGCAGTAAGGTGGCAGTGAGGCAGTATGGTGGCAGCGAAGCAGTAATGTGGCAGCGAGGCAGTGAGGTGGCAGTGAGGCATTGAGGTGGCAGTGAGGCAGCGAGGCAGTAGGGCAGCGAGGCAGTATGGTGGCAGCGAGGGTGTAAGGTGGCAGCGAGGCAGTTAGGTGGCAGTGAGGCAGCGAGGCAGTAAGGTGGCAACGAAATATTGAGGTGGCAGCGAGGCAGTAAGCTGGAAGCGAGGTAGTAAGTTGGCAGTGAGGCAGTAAGGTGGCAGCGAGGCAGTGAGGCGGCAGTGAGGCAGTATGGTGGCAGCGAAGCAGTAAGGAGGCAGCGAGGCAGCAAGGCAGTAACGTGGCAGCTAGGCAGTAAGGTGGCAGCGAGGCAGTGAGGTGGCAGCGAGGCAGTAAGGTGGCAGTTAGGTAGTATGGTAGCAGCGAGGCAGTAAGGTGGCAGCGAGGCAGTGAGGTGGCAGCGAGGAAGTATGGTGGCAGTGAGGCAGTGAGGTGGCAGCGAGGCAGTGAGGTGGCAGCGAGGTAGTAAGGTGGCAGCGAATCAGTGAGGTGGCAGCGAGGCAGTAAGGTGGCGGCGAGGCAGTAAGGTGTAAGCGAGGCAGTAAGGTGGCAGCGAGGCAGTGAGGTGGCAGTTAGGTAGTATGGTAGCAGCGAGGCAGTAAGGTGGCAGCGAGGCAGTGAGGTGGCAGCGAGGAAGTATGGTGGCAGTGAGGCAGTGAGGTGGCAGCGAGGCAGTGAGGTGGCAGCAAGGTAGTAAAGTGGCAGCGAGGCAGTAAGGTGGCAGCAAGGCAGTGAGGTGGCAGTGAGGCAGTAAGGTGGCAGCGAGGCAGTAAGGTGGCAGCGAGGCAGTAAGGTGGCAGCGAGGCAGTAAGGTGGCAGCGAGGCAGTGAGGTGGCAGTGAGGCAGTATGGTGGCAGCGATGCAGTAAGGTGGCAGCGAGGCAGTGAGGTGGCAGCGAGGCAGTGAGGTGGCAGTGAGGCAGTATGGTGGCAGTGAGGCAGCGTGGCAGTGAGGTGGCAATGAGGCAGTAAGGTGAAAGCGAGGCAGTAAGGTGGCAGTGAGGCAGCGAGGCAGTGAGGTGGCAGCTAGGCAATAAGGTGGCAGTGAGGCTGTGAGGCAGTGAGGTGGCAGCGAGGCAGTGAGGTAGCAGCGAGGCAGTGAAGTGGTAGTGAGGCAGTGAGGCAAAAAGGTGGCAGCGAGGCAGTAAGGTGGCAGCGAGGCAGTAAGATGGGAGTGAGGCAGCAAGGCATTGAGGTGGCAGCGAGGCAGTGAGGTGGCAGTGAGGCAGCGAGGCAGTGAGGCAGCGAGGCAGTATGGTGGCAGCTAGGCAGTAAGGTGGCAACGAGGCAGTAAGGTGGCAGCGAGGCAGCGAGGCAGTAATGTGGCAGCGAGGCAGTAAGGTGGCAGCGAGGCAGTAAGGTGGCAGTGAAGCAGCGAGGCAGTGAGGTGGCAGCGAGGCAGACAGGTGGCAGTGAGGCAGCGAGGTAGCAGCGAGGTCGTGAGGTGGCAGTGAGGCAGTGAGGCAGTAAGGTGGCAGCGTGGCAGTGAGGTGGCCGCGAGGCAGTAAGGTGGCAGCGAGGCAGTAAGGTGGCAGCGAGGCAGTAAGTTGGCAGCGAGGCAGTAAGGTGGCAACGAGGGAGTGAGGTGGCAGTGAGGCAGCGAGGCAGTGAGGCAGCAAGGCAGTATGGTGGCAGCGAGGCAGTAAAGTGGCAGCGAGGCAGTGAGGTGGCAGTGAGGCAGCCAGGCAGTAAGGTGGCAACGAACTATTGAGGCGGCAGCTTGGCAGTAAGGTGGCAGCGAGGTAGTAAGTTGGCAGTGAGGCAGTAAGGTGGCAGCGAGGCAGTGAGGCGGCAGTGAGGCAGTATGGTGGTAGCGAAGCAGTAAGGAGGCAGCGAGGCAGCGAGGCAGTAACGTGGCAGCTAGGCAGTAAGGTGGCAGCGAGGCAGTGAGGTGGCAGCGAGGTCGTGAGGTGGCAGTGAGGCAGTGAGGCAGTAAGGTGGCAGCGTGTCAGTGAGGTGGCCGCGAGGCAGTAAGGTGGCAGCGAGGCAGTAAGGTGGCAGCGAGGCAGTAAGTTGGCAGTGAGGCAGTAAGGTGGCAGCGAGGGAGTGAGGTGGCAGTGAGGCAGCGAGGCAGTGAGGTGGCAGTGAGGTAGTAAGGTGGCAGCGAGGCAGTAAGGTGGAAACGAACTAGTGAGGTGGAAGCGAGGCAGTAAGGTGGCAGCGAGGCAGTGAGGTGACAGCGAGGCAGTGAGTTGGCAGCGAGGCAGTGAGGTTGCAGCGATGCAGTGAGGTGGCAGTGATGCAGCGAGGCAGTAAGGTGGCAGCGAACCAGTGAGGTGGCAGCGAGGCAGTATGGTGACAGCGATGCAGTAAGGTGGCAGCGAGGCAGTGAGGTGGCAGCGATGCAGTATGGTGGCAGTGAGGCAGTGAGGTGGCAGCGAGGCAGTGAGGAGGCATTGAGGCAGCGAGGCAGTGAGGTGGCAGCGAGGCAGTAAGGTGGCAGCGAGGCAGTGAGGTGGCAGCGAGGCAGTAAGGTAGCAGCGAGGCAGTGAGGTGGCAGTTAGGCAGCGAGGCAGTGAGGTGGCAGCGAGGCAGTAATGTGGCAGCGAGGCAGTTATGCGGCTGTGAGGTGGCAGCGAGGCAGTGAGGTGGCTGTGAGGTAGCGAGGCAGTGAGTTGGCAGCGAGGCAGTGAGGTGGCAGCGAGGCAGTAAGGTGGCAGTGAGGCAGCGAGGTAGCAGCGAGGCAGTATGGTGGCAGCGATGCAGTAAGGTGGCAGCGAGGCAGTGAGGTGGCAGCGATGCAGTATGGTGGCAGTGAGGCAGTGAGGTGGCAGTGAGGTAGTATGGTAGCAGCGAGGCAGTAAGGTGGCAGTGAGGCAGTAAGGTGGCAGCGAGGCAGTAAGTTGGCAGTGAGGCAGTAAGGTGGCAGCGAGGCAGTGAGGTGGAAGTGAGGTAGCGAGGCAGTGAGGCAGCGAGGCAGTATGTTGGCAGCGAGTCAATAAAGTGACAGCGAGGCAGTGAGGTGGCAGTGAGGCAGTAAGGTGGCAGCAAGGCAGTAAGGTGGAAACGAACTAGTGAGGTGGCAGCGAGGCAGTAAGGTGGCAGCGAGGCAGTGAGGTGGCAGCGAGGCAGTGAGGTGGCAGTGAGGCAGCGAGGCAGTAAGGTGGCAGAGAGACAGTAAGGTGGCAGCGAGCCAGTAAGGTGGCAGTGAGGTGGCAGCGAGGCAGTGAGGTAGCAGTGAGGTAGCGAGGCAGTGAGTTGGCAGCGAGGCCGTGAGGTGGCAGCGAGGCTGTGAGGTGGCAGCGAGGCAGTGAGGTGGCAGTGATGCAGCGAGGCAGTAAGGTGGCAGCGAACCAGTGAGGTGGCAGCGAGGCAGTAAGGTGGCAGCGAGGCTCTAAGTTGGCAGCGAGGCAGTAAGGTGGCAGCGAGGTAGTAAGGTGGCAGCATGGCAGTGAGGTGGCAGTGAGGCAGTAAGGTGGCAGCGTGGCAGTGAGGTGGCAGTGAGGCAGCGAGGCAGAAAGGTGGCAACGAACTATTGAGGTGGCAGCGAGGCAGTAAGGTGGCAGCGAGGTAGTAAGTTGGCAGTGAGGCAGTAAGGTGGCAGCGAGGCAGTGAGGCGGCAGTGCGGCAGTATGGTGGTAGCGAAGCAGTAAGGAGGCAGCGAGGCAGCGAGGCAGTAACGTGGCAGCTAGGCAGTAAGGTGGCAGCGAGGCAGAGAGGTGGCAGCGAGGCAGAGAGGTGGCAGTGAGGCAGCTAGGCAGTGAGGTGGCAGCAAGGCAGTAAGGAGGCAGCGAATCAGTGAGTTGGCAGCAAGGCAGTAATGTGGCAGCGAGGCAGTAAGGTGGAAGCGAGGCAGTAAGGTGGCAGCGAGGCAGTAAGGTGGCAGTGAGGTAGTATGGTAGCAGCGAGGCAGTAAGGTGGAAGCGAGGCAGTGAGGTGGCAGCGAGGCAGTATGGTGGCAGTGAGGCAGTGAGGTGGCAGTGAGGTAGTATGGTAGCAGCGAGGCAGTGAGGTGGCAGCGAGGCAGTGAGGTGGCAGTGAGGCAGTGAGGTGGCAGCGAGGCAGTAAGGTGGCAGCGAGGCAGTAAGGTGGCAGCGAGGCAGTAAGGTGGCAGCGAGGCAGTGAGGTGGCAGTGAGGCAGTATGGTGGCAGCGATGCAGTAAGGTGGCAGCGAGGCAGTGAGGTGGCAGCGAGGCAGTATGGTGGCAGTGAGGCAGTGAGGTGGCAGCAAGGCAGTAAGGAGGCAGCTAATCAGTGAGGTGGCAGCAAGGCAGTAATGTGGCAGCGAGGCAGTAAGGTGGAAGCGAGGCAGTAAGGTGGCAGCGAGGCAGTAAGGTGGCAGCAAGGCAGTGAGGTGGCAGCGAGGCAGTATGGTGGCAGTGAGGCAGTGAGTTGGCAGTGAGGTAGTATGGTAGCAGCGAGGCAGTGAGGTGGCAGCGAGGTAGTTAGGTGGCAGCGAGGCAGTAAGGTGGCAGCAAGGCAGTAAGGTGGCAGTGAGGCAGTAAGGTGGCAGCGAGGCAGTAAGGTGGCAGCGAGGCAGTAAGGTGGCAGCGAGGCAGTAAGGTGGCAGCGAGGCAGTAAGGTGGCAGCAAGGCAGTGAGGTGGCAGTGAGGCAGTAAGGTGGCAGCGAGGCAGTAAGGTGGCAGCGAGGCAGTAAGGTGGCAGCGAGGCAGTAAGGTGGCAGCGAGGCAGTGAGGTGGCAGCGAGGCAGTAAGGTGGCAGCAAGGCAGTAAGGTGGCAGTGAGGCAGTAAGGTGGCAGCGAGGCAGTAAGGTGGCAGCGAGGCAGTAAGGTGGCAGCGAGGCAGTAAGGTGGCAGCGAGGCAGTAAGGTGGCAGCGAGGCAGTAAGGTGGCAGCGAGGCAGTAAGGTGGCAGCGAGGCAGTGAGGTGGCAGTGAGGCAGTATGGTGGCAGCGATGCAGTAAGGTGGCAGCGAGCAGTGAGGTGGCAGCGAGGCAGTATGGTGGCAGTGAGGCAGTGAGGTGGCAGCAAGGCAGTAAGGAGGCAGCGAATCAGTGAGGTGGCAGCAAGGCAGTAATGTGGCAGCGAGGCAGTAAGGTGGAAGCGAGGCAGTAAGGTGGCAGCGAGGCAGTAAGGTGGCAGTGAGGTAGTATGGTAGCAGCGAGGCAGTAAGTTGGCAGCGAGGCAGTGAGGTGGCAGCGAGGCAGTATGGTGGCAGTGAGGCAGTGAGTTGGCAGTGAGGTAGTATGGTAGCAACGAGGCAGTGAGGTGGCAGCGAGGTAGTTAGGTGGCAGCGAGGCAGTAAGGTGGCAGCAAGGCAGTAAGGTGGCAGTGAGGCAGTAAGGTGGCAGCGAGGCAGTAAGGTGGCAGCGAGGCAGTAAAGTGGCAACGAGGCAGTGAGGTGGCAATGAGGCAGTATGGTGGCAGTGAGGCAGTAAGGTGGCAGCGAGGCAGTAAGGTGGCAGCGAGGCAGTAAGGTGGCAGCGAGGCAGTGAGGTGGCAGCGAGGCAGTATGGTGGCAGCGATGCAGTAAGGTGGCAGCGAGGCAGTGAGGTGGCAGCGATGCAGTATGGTGGCAGTGAGGCAGTGAGGTGGCAGCGAGGCAGTGAGGAGGCATTGAGGCAGCGAGGCAGTGAGGTGGCAGCGAGGCAGTAAGGTAGCAGCGAGGCTGTGAGGTGGCATCGAGGCAGTAAGGTAGCAGCGAGGCAGTGAGGTGGCAGTTAGGCAGCGAGGCAGTGAGGTGGCAGCGAGGCAGTAATGTGGCAGCGAGGCAGTTATGCGGCTGTGAGGTGGCAGCGAGGCAGTGAGGTGGCTGTGAGGTAGCGAGGCAGTGAGTTGGCAGCGAGGCAGTGAGGTGGCAGCGAGGCAGTGAGGTGGCAGTGATGCAGCGAGGCAGTAAGGTGGCAGCGAACCAGTGAGGTGGCAGCGAGGCAGTAGGGTGGCAGCGAGGCTCTAAGTTGGCAGCGAGGCAGTAAGGTGGCAGCGAGGTAGTAAGGTTGCAGCATGGCAGTGAGGTGGCAGTGAGGCAGTAAGGTGGCAGCGAGGCAGTGAGGTGGCAGTGAGGCAGCGAGGCAGTAAGGTGGCAACGAACTAGTGAGGTGGCAGCAAGGCAGTAAGGTGGCAGCGAGGCAGTAAGTTGGCAACGAGGCAGTAAGGTGGCAGTGAGGCAGTATGGTGGCAGCGAAGCAGTAATGTGGCAGCGAGGCAGTGAGGTGGCAGTGAGGCATTGAGGTGGCAGTGAGGCAGCGAGGCAGTAGGGCAGCGAGGCAGTATGGTGGCAGCGAGGGTGTAAGGTGGCAGCGAGGCAGTTAGGTGGCAGTGAGGCAGCGAAGCAGTAAGGTGGCAACGAAATATTGAGGTGGCAGCGAGGCAGTAAGCTGGAAGCGTGGTAGTAAGTTGGCAGTGAGGCAGTAAGGTGGCAGCGAGGCAGTGAGGCGGCAGTGAGGCAGTATGGTGGCAGCGAAGCAGTAAGGAGGCAGCGAGGCAGCAAGGCAGTAACGTGGCAGCTAGGCAGTAAGGTGGCAGCGAGGCAGTGAGGTGGCAGCGAGGCAGTAAGGTGGCAGTTAGGTAGTATGGTAGCAGCGAGGCAGTAAGGTGGCAGCGAGGCAGTGAGGTGGCAGCGAGGAAGTATGGTGGCAGTGAGGCAGTGAGGTGGCAGCGAGGCAGTGAGGTGGCAGCGTGGTAGTAAGGTGGCAGCGAATCAGTGAGGTGGCAGCGAGGCAGTAAGGTGGCGGCGAGGCAGTAAGGTGTAAGCGAGGCAGTAAGGTGGCAGCGAGGCAGTGAGGTGGCAGTTAGGTAGTATGGTAGCAGCGAGGCAGTAAGGTGGCAGCGAGGCAGTGAGGTGGCAGCGAGGAAGTATGGTGGCAGTGAGGCAGTGAGGTGGCAGCGAGGCAGTGAGGTGGCAGCGAGGTAGTAAAGTGGCAGCGAGGCAGTAAGGTGGCAGCAAGGCAGTGAGGTGGCAGTGAGGCAGTAAGGTGGCAGCGAGGCAGTAAGGTGGCAGCGAGGCAGTAAGGTGGCAGCGAGGCAGTAAGGTGGCAGCGAGGCAGTGAGGTGGCAGTGAGGCAGTATGGTGGCAGCGATGCAGTAAGGTGGCAGCGAGGCAGTGAGGTGGCAGCGAGGCAGTATGGTGGCAGTGAGGCAGTGAGGTGGCAGCGAGGCAGTGAGGAGGCAGTGAGGCAGCGAGGCAGTGAGGTGGCAGCGTGGCAGTATAGTGGCAGTTAGGCAGTGAGGTGGCAGCGAGGCAGTAAGGTGGCAGTGAGGCAGCGAGGCAGTGAGGTGGCAGCGAGGCAGTAAGGTGGCAGCGAGGCAGTAAGGTGGCAGTGAGTCAGCGAGGCAGTGAGGTGGCAGCGAGGCAGTGAGGTGTCAGCGAGGCAGTAAGGTGGCAGCGAGGCAGTAAGGTGGCAGCGAGGCAGTAAGGTGGCAGTGAGTCAGCGAGGCAGTGAGGTGGCAGCGAGGCAGTGAGGTGTCAGCGAGGCAGTAAGGTGGCAGCGAGGCAGTAAGGTGGCAGCGAGGCAGTAAGGTGGCAGCGAGGCAATAAGGTGGCAGCGAGGCGGTGAGGTGGCAGTGAGGCAGTATGGTGGCAGTGAGGCAGCGTGGCAGTGAGGTGGCAATGAGGCAGTAAGGTGAAAGCGAGGCAGTAAGGTGGCAGTGAGGCAGCGAGGCAGTGAGGTGGCAGCTAGGCAATAAGGTGGCAGTGAGGCTGTGAGGCAGTGAGGTGGCAGCGAGGCAGTGAGGTAGCAGCGAGGCAGTGAAGTGGTAGTGAGGCAGTGAGGCAATAAGGTGGCAGCGAGGCAGTAAGGTGGCAGCGAGGCAGTAAGATGGGAGTGAGGCAGCAAGGCATTGAGGTGGCAGCGAGGCAGTGAGGTGGCAGTGAGGCAGCGAGGCAGTGAGGCAGCGAGGCAGTATGGTGGCAGCTAGGCAGTAAGGTGGCAACGAGGCAGTAAGGTGGCAGCGAGGCAGCGAGGCAGTAATGTGGCAGCGAGGCAGTAAGGTGGCAGCGAGGCAGTAAGGTGGCAGTGAGGCAGCGAGGCAGTGAGGTGGCAGCGAGGCAGACAGGTGGCAGTGAGGCAGCGAGGTAGCAGCGAGGTCGTGAGGTGGCAGTGAGGCAGTGAGGCAGTAAGGTGGCAGCGTGGCAGTGACGTGGCCGCGAGGCAGTAAGGTGGCAGCGAGGCAGTAAGGTGGCAGCGAGGCAGTAAGTTGGCAGCGAGGCAGTAAGGTGGCAACGAGGGAGTGAGGTGGCAGTGAGGCAGCGAGGCAGTGAGGCAGCGAGGCAGTATGGTGGCAGCGAGGCAGTAAAGTGGCAGCGAGGCAGTGAGGTGGCAGTGAGGCAGCCAGGCAGTAAGGTGGCAACGAACTATTGAGGCGGCAGCTTGGCAGTAAGGTGGCAGCGAGGTAGTAAGTTGGCAGTGAGGCTTTAAGGTGGCAGCGAGGCAGTGAGGCGGCAGTGAGGCAGTATGGTGGTAGCGAAGCAGTAAGGAGGCAGCGAGGCAGCGAGGCAGTAACGTGGCAGCTAGGCAGTAAGGTGGCAGCGAGGCAGTGAGGTGGCAGCGAGGTCGTGAGGTGGCAGTGAGGCAGTGAGGCAGTAAGGTGGCAGCGTGTCAGTGAGGTGGCCGCGAGGCAGTAAGGTGGCAGCGAGGCAGTAAGGTGGCAGCGAGGCAGTGAGGTGGCAGCGAGGCAGTGAGGTGGCAGCGAGGCAGTGAGGTGGCAGTGAGGCAGCGAGGCAGTAAGGTGGCAGAGAGACAGTAAGGTGGCAGCGAGCCAGTAAGGTGGCAGTGAGGTGGCAGCGAGGCAGTGAGGTAGCAGTGAGGTAGCGAGGCAGTGAGTTGGCAGCGAGGCCGTGAGGTGGCAGCGAGGCTGTGAGGTGGCAGCGAGGCAGTGAGGTGGCAGTGATGCAGCGAGGCAGTAAGGTGGCAGCGAACCAGTGAGGTGGCAGCGAGGCAGTAAGGTGGCAGCGAGGCTCTAAGTTGGCAGCGAGGCAGTAAGGTGGCAGCGAGGTAGTAAGGTGGCAGCATGGCAGTGAGGTGGCAGTGAGGCAGTAAGGTGGCAGCGTGGCAGTGAGGTGGCAGTGAGGCAGCGAGGCAGAAAGGTGGCAACGAACTATTGAGGTGGCAGCGAGGCAGTAAGGTGGCAGCGAGGTAGTAAGTTGGCAGTGAGGCAGTAAGGTGGCAGCGAGGCAGTGAGGCGGCAGTGCGGCAGTATGGTGGTAGCGAAGCAGTAAGGAGGCAGCGAGGCAGCGAGGCAGTAACGTGGCAGCTAGGCAGTAAGGTGGCAGCGAGGCAGAGAGGTGGCAGCGAGGCAGAGAGGTGGCAGTGAGGCAGCTAGGCAGTGAGGTGGCAGCAAGGCAGTAAGGAGGCAGCGAATCAGTGAGTTGGCAGCAAGGAAGTAATGTGGCAGCGAGGCAGTAAGGTGGAAGCGAGGCAGTAAGGTGGCAGCGAGGCAGTAAGGTGGCAGTGAGGTAGTATGGTAGCAGCGAGGCAGTAAGGTGGAAGCGAGGCAGTGAGGTGGCAGCGAGGCAGTATGGTGGCAGTGAGGCAGTGAGGTGGCAGTGAGGTAGTATGGTAGCAGCGAGGCAGTGAGGTGGCAGCGAGGCAGTGAGGTGGCAGTGAGGCAGTGAGGTGGCAGCGAGGCAGTAAGGTGGCAGCGAGGCAGTAAGGTGGCAGCGAGGCAGTAAGGTGGCAGCGAGGCAGTGAGGTGGCAGTGAGGCAGTATGGTGGCAGCGATGCAGTAAGGTGGCAGCGAGGCAGTGAGGTGGCAGCGAGGCAGTATGGTGGCAGTGAGGCAGTGAGGTGGCAGCAAGGCAGTAAGGAGGCAGCTAATCAGTGAGGTGGCAGCAAGGCAGTAATGTGGCAGCGAGGCAGTAAGGTGGAAGCGAGGCAGTAAGGTGGCAGCGAGGCAGTAAGGTGGCAGCGAGGCAGTGAGGTGGCAGCGAGGCAGTATGGTGGCAGTGAGGCAGTGAGTTGGCAGTGAGGTAGTATGGTAGCAGCGAGGCAGTGAGGTGGCAGCGAGGTAGTTAGGTGGCAGCGAGGCAGTAAGGTGGCAGCAAGGCAGTAAGGTGGCAGTGAGGCAGTAAGGTGGCAGCGAGGCAGTAAGGTGGCAGCGAGGCAGTAAGGTGGCAGCGAGGCAGTAAGGTGGCAGCGAGGCAGTAAGGTGGCAGCAAGGCAGTGAGGTGGCAGTGAGGCAGTAAGGTGGCAGCGAGGCAGTAAGGTGGCAGCGAGGCAGTAAGGTGGCAGCGAGGCAGTAAGGTGGCAGCGAGGCAGTGAGGTGGCAGCGAGGCAGTAAGGTGGCAGCAAGGCAGTAAGGTGGCAGTGAGGCAGTAAAGTGGCAGCGAGGCAGTAAGGTGGCAGCGAGGCAGTAAGGTGGCAGCGAGGCAGTAAGGTGGCAGCGAGGCAGTAAGGTGGCAGCGAGGCAGTAAGGTGGCAGCGAGGCAGTAAGGTGGCAGCGAGGCAGTGAGGTGGCAGTGAGGCAGTATGGTGGCAGCGATGCAGTAAGGTGGCAGCGAGGCAGTGAGGTGGCAGCGAGGCAGTATGGTGGCAGTGAGGCAGTGAGGTGGCAGCAAGGCAGTAAGGAGGCAGCGAATCAGTGAGGTGGCAGCAAGGCAGTAATGTGGCAGCGAGGCAGTAAGGTGGAAGCGAGGCAGTAAGGTGGCAGCGAGGCAGTAAGGTGGCAGTGAGGTAGTATGGTAGCAGCGAGGCAGTAAGTTGGCAGCGAGGCAGTGAGGTGGCAGCGAGGCAGTATGGTGGCAGTGAGGCAGTGAGTTGGCAGTGAGGTAGTATGGTAGCAACGAGGCAGTGAGGTGGCAGCGAGGTAGTTAGGTGGCAGCGAGGCAGTAAGGTGGCAGCAAGGCAGTAAGGTGGCAGTGAGGCAGTAAGGTGGCAGCGAGGCAGTAAGGTGGCAGCGAGGCAGTAAAGTGGCAACGAGGCAGTGAGGTGGCAATGAGGCAGTATGGTGGCAGTGAGGCAGTAAGGTGGCAGCGAGGCAGTAAGGTGGCAGCGAGGCAGTAAGGTGGCAGCGAGGCAGTGAGGTGGCAGCGAGGCAGTATGGTGGCAGCGATGCAGTAAGGTGGCAGCGAGGCAGTGAGGTGGCAGCGATGCAGTATGGTGGCAGTGAGGCAGTGAGGTGGCAGCGAGGCAGTGAGGAGGCATTGAGGCAGCGAGGCAGTGAGGTGGCAGCGAGGCAGTAAGGTAGCAGCGAGGCAGTAAGGTGGCATCGAGGCAGTAAGGTAGCAGCGAGGCAGTGAGGTGGCAGTTAGGCAGCGAGGCAGTGAGGTGGCAGCGAGGCAGTAATGTGGCAGCGAGGCAGTTATGCGGCTGTGAGGTGGCAGCGAGGCAGTGAGGTGGCTGTGAGGTAGCGAGGCAGTGAGTTGGCAGCGAGGCAGTGAGGTGGCAGCGAGGCAGTGAGGTGGCAGTGATGCAGCGAGGCAGTAAGGTGGCAGCGAACCAGTGAGGTGGCAGCGAGGCAGTAGGGTGGCAGCGAGGCTCTAAGTTGGCAGCGAGGCAGTAAGGTGGCAGCGAGGTAGTAAGGTGGCAGCATGGCAGTGAGGTGGTAGTGAGGCAGTAAGGTGGCAGCGAGGCAGTGAGGTGGCAGTGAGGCAGCGAGGCAGTAAGGTGGCAACGAACTAGTGAGGTGGCAGCAAGGCAGTAAGGTGGCAGCGAGGCAGTAAGTTGGCAACGAGGCAGTAAGGTGGCAGTGAGGCAGTATGGTGGCAGCGAAGCAGTAATGTGGCAGCGAGGCAGTGAGGTGGCAGTGAGGCATTGAGGTGGCAGTGAGGCAGCGAGGCAGTAGGGCAGCGAGGCAGTATGGTGGCAGCGAGGGTGTAAGGTGGCAGCGAGGCAGTTAGGTGGCAGTGAGGCAGCGAGGCAGTAAGGTGGCAACGAAATATTGAGGTGGCAGCGAGGCAGTAAGCTGGAAGCGAGGTAGTAAGTTGGCAGTGAGGCAGTAAGGTGGCAGCGAGGCAGTGAGGCGGCAGTGAGGCAGTATGGTGGCAGCGAAGCAGTAAGGAGGCAGCGAGGCAGCAAGGCAGTAACGTGGCAGCTAGGCAGTAAGGTGGCAGCGAGGCAGTGAGGTGGCAGCGAGGCAGTAAGGTGGCAGTTAGGTAGTATGGTAGCAGCGAGGCAGTAAGGTGGCAGCGAGGCAGTGAGGTGGCAGCGAGGAAGTATGGTGGCAGTGAGGCAGTGAGGTGGCAGCGAGGCAGTGAGGTGGCAGCGAGGTAGTAAGGTGGCAGCGAATCAGTGAGGTGGCAGCGAGGCAGTAAGGTGGCGGCGAGGCAGTAAGGTGTAAGCGAGGCAGTAAGGTGGCAGCGAGGCAGTGAGGTGGCAGTTAGGTAGTATGGTAGCAGCGAGGCAGTAAGGTGGCAGCGAGGCAGTGAGGTGGCAGCGAGGAAGTATAGTGGCAGTGAGGCAGTGAGGTGGCAGCGAGGCAGTGAGGTGGCAGCAAGGTAGTAAAGTGGCAGCGAGGCAGTAAGGTGGCAGCAAGGCAGTGAGGTGGCAGTGAGGCAGTAAGGTGGCAGCGAGGCAGTAAGGTGGCAGCGAGGCAGTAAGGTGGCAGCGAGGCAGTAAGGTGGCAGCGAGGCAGTGAGGTGGCAGTGAGGCAGTATGGTGGCAGCGATGCAGTAAGGTGGCAGCGAGGCAGTGAGGTGGCAGCGAGGCAGTGAGGTGGCAGTGAGGCAGTATGGTGGCAGTGAGGCAGCGTGGCAGTGAGGTGGCAATGAGGCAGTAAGGTGAAAGCGAGGCAGTAAGGTGGCAGTGAGGCAGCGAGGCAGTGAGGTGGCAGCTAGGCAATAAGGTGGCAGTGAGGCTGTGAGGCAGTGAGGTGGCAGCGAGGCAGTGAGGTAGCAGCGAGGCAGTGAAGTGGTAGTGAGGCAGTGAGGCAATAAGGTGGCAGCGAGGCAGTAAGGTGGCAGCGAGGCAGTAAGATGGGAGTGAGGCAGCAAGGCATTGAGGTGGCAGCGAGGCAGTGAGGTGGCAGTGAGGCAGCGAGGCAGTGAGGCAGCGAGGCAGTATGGTGGCAGCTAGGCAGTAAGGTGGCAACGAGGCAGTAAGGTGGCAGCGAGGCAGCGAGGCAGTAATGTGGCAGCGAGGCAGTAAGGTGGCAGCGAGGCAGTAAGGTGGCAGTGAAGCAGCGAGGCAGTGAGGTGGCAGCGAGGCAGACAGGTGGCAGTGAGGCAGCGAGGTAGCAGCGAGGTCGTGAGGTGGCAGTGAGGCAGTGAGGCAGTAAGGTGGCAGCGTGGCAGTGAGGTGGCCGCGAGGCAGTAAGGTGGCAGCGAGGCAGTAAGGTGGCAGCGAGGCAGTAAGTTGGCAGCGAGGCAGTAAGGTGGCAACGAGGAAGTGAGGTGGCAGTGAGGCAGCGAGGCAGTGAGGCAGCGAGGCAGTATGGTGGCAGCGAGGCAGTAAAGTGGCAGCGAGGCAGTGAGGTGGCAGTGAGGCAGCCAGGCAGTAAGGTGGCAACGAACTATTGAGGCGGCAGCTTGGCAGTAAGGTGGCAGCGAGGTAGTAAGTTGGCAGTGAGGCAGTAAGGTGGCAGCGAGGCAGTGAGGCGGCAGTGAGGCAGTATGGTGGTAGCGAAGCAGTAAGGAGGCAGCGAGGCAGCGAGGCAGTAACGTGGCAGCTAGGCAGTAAGGTGGCAGCGAGGCAGTGAGGTGGCAGCGAGGTCGTGAGGTGGCAGTGAGGCAGTGAGGCAGTAAGGTGGCAGCGTGTCAGTGAGGTGGCCGCGAGGCAGTAAGGTGGCAGCGAGGCAGTAAGGTGGCAGCGAGGCAGTAAGTTGGCAGTGAGGCAGTAAGGTGGCAGCGAGGGAGTGAGGTGGCAGTGAGGCAGCGAGGCAGTGAGGTGGCAGTGAGGTAGTAAGGTGGCAGCGAGGCAGTAAGGTGGAAACGAACTAGTGAGGTGGAAGCGAGGCAGTAAGGTGGCAGCGAGGCAGTGAGGTGACAGCGAGGCAGTGAGTTGGCAGCGAGGCAGTGAGGTTGCAGCGATGCAGTGAGGTGGCAGTGATGCAGCGAGGCAGTAAGGTGGCAGCGAACCAGTGAGGTGGCAGCGAGGCAGTATGGTGACAGCGATGCAGTAAGGTGGCAGCGAGGCAGTGAGGTGGCAGCGATGCAGTATGGTGGCAGTGAGGCAGTGAGGTGGCAGCGAGGCAGTGAGGAGGCATTGAGGCAGCGAGGCAGTGAGGTGGCAGCGAGGCAGTAAGGTGGCAGCGAGGCAGTGAGGTGGCAGCGAGGCAGTAAGGTAGCAGCGAGGCAGTGAGGTGGCAGTTAGGCAGCGAGGCAGTGAGGTGGCAGCGAGGCAGTAATGTGGCAGCGAGGCAGTTATGCGGCTGTGAGGTGGCAGCGAGGCAGTGAGGTGGCTGTGAGGTAGCGAGGCAGTGAGTTGGCAGCGAGGCAGTGAGGTGGCAGCGAGGCAGTAAGGTGGCAGTGAGGCAGCGAGGTAGCAGCGAGGCAGTATGGTGGCAGCGATGCAGTAAGGTGGCAGCGAGGCAGTGAGGTGGCAGCGATGCAGTATGGTGGCAGTGAGGCAGTGAGGTGGCAGTGAGGTAGTATGGTAGCAGCGAGGCAGTAAGGTGGCAGTGAGGCAGTAAGGTGGCAGCGAGGCAGTAAGTTGGCAGTGAGGCAGTAAGGTGGCAGCGAGGCAGTGAGGTGGAAGTGAGGTAGCGAGGCAGTGAGGCAGCGAGGCAGTATGTTGGCAGCGAGTCAATAAAGTGACAGCGAGGCAGTGAGGTGGCAGTGAGGCAGTAAGGTGGCAGCAAGGCAGTAAGGTGGAAACGAACTAGTGAGGTGGCAGCGAGGCAGTAAGGTGGCAGCGAGGCAGTGAGGTGGCAGCGAGGCAGTGAGGTGGCAGTGAGGCAGCGAGGCAGTAAGGTGGCAGAGAGACAGTAAGGTGGCAGCGAGCCAGTAAGGTGGCAGTGAGGTGGCAGCGAGGCAGTGAGGTAGCAGTGAGGTAGCGAGGCAGTGAGTTGGCAGCGAGGCCGTGAGGTGGCAGCGAGGCTGTGAGGTGGCAGCGAGGCAGTGAGGTGGCAGTGATGCAGCGAGGCAGTAAGGTGGCAGCGAACCAGTGAGGTGGCAGCGAGGCAGTAAGGTGGCAGCGAGGCTCTAAGTTGGCAGCGAGGCAGTAAGGTGGCAGCGAGGTAGTAAGGTGGCAGCATGGCAGTGAGGTGGCAGTGAGGCAGTAAGGTGGCAGCGTGGCAGTGAGGTGGCAGTGAGGCAGCGAGGCAGAAAGGTGGCAACGAACTATTGAGGTGGCAGCGAGGCAGTAAGGTGGCAGCGAGGTAGTAAGTTGGCAGTGAGGCAGTAAGGTGGCAGCGAGGCAGTGAGGCGGCAGTGCGGCAGTATGGTGGTAGCGAAGCAGTAAGGAGGCAGCGAGGCAGCGAGGCAGTAACGTGGCAGCTAGGCAGTAAGGTGGCAGCGAGGCAGAGAGGTGGCAGCGAGGCAGAGAGGTGGCAGTGAGGCAGCTAGGCAGTGAGGTGGCAGCAAGGCATTAAGGAGGCAGCGAATCAGTGAGTTGGCAGCAAGGCAGTAATGTGGCAGCGAGGCAGTAAGGTGGAAGCGAGGCAGTAAGGTGGCAGCGAGGCAGTAAGGTGGCAGTGAGGTAGTATGGTAGCAGCGAGGCAGTAAGGTGGAAGCGAGGCAGTGAGGTGGCAGCGAGGCAGTATGGTGGCAGTGAGGCAGTGAGGTGGCAGTGAGGTAGTATGGTAGCAGCGAGGCAGTGAGGTGGCAGCGAGGCAGTGAGGTGGCAGTGAGGCAGTGAGGTGGCAGCGAGGCAGTAAGGTGGCAGCGAGGCAGTAAGGTGGCAGCGAGGCAGTAAGGTGGCAGCGAGGCAGTGAGGTGGCAGTGAGGCAGTATGGTGGCAGCGATGCAGTAAGGTGGCAGCGAGGCAGTGAGGTGGCAGCGAGGCAGTATGGTGGCAGTGAGGCAGTGAGGTGGCAGCAAGGCAGTAAGGAGGCAGCTAATCAGTGAGGTGGCAGCAAGGCAGTAATGTGGCAGCGAGGCAGTAAGGTGGAAGCGAGGCAGTAAGGTGGCAGCGAGGCAGTAAGGTGGCAGCAAGGCAGTGAGGTGGCAGCGAGGCAGTATGGTGGCAGTGAGGCAGTGAGTTGGCAGTGAGGTAGTATGGTAGCAGCGAGGCAGTGAGGTGGCAGCGAGGTAGTTAGGTGGCAGCGAGGCAGTAAGGTGGCAGCAAGGCAGTAAGGTGGCAGTGAGGCAGTAAGGTGGCAGCGAGGCAGTAAGGTGGCAGCGAGGCAGTAAGGTGGCAGCGAGGCAGTAAGGTGGCAGCGAGGCAGTAAGGTGGCAGCAAGGCAGTGAGGTGGCAGTGAGGCAGTAAGGTGGCAGCGAGGCAGTAAGGTGGCAGCGAGGCAGTAAGGTGGCAGCGAGGCAGTAAGGTGGCAGCGAGGCAGTGAGGTGGCAGCGAGGCAGTAAGGTGGCAGCAAGGCAGTAAGGTGGCAGTGAGGCAGTAAGGTGGCAGCGAGGCAGTAAGGTGGCAGCGAGGCAGTAAGGTGGCAGCGAGGCAGTAAGGTGGCAGCGAGGCAGTAAGGTGGCAGCGAGGCAGTAAGGTGGCAGCGAGGCAGTAAGGTGGCAGCGAGGCAGTGAGGTGGCAGTGAGGCAGTATGGTGGCAGCGATGCAGTAAGGTGGCAGCGAGGCAGTGAGGTGGCAGCGAGGCAGTATGGTGGCAGTGAGGCAGTGAGGTGGCAGCAAGGCAGTAAGGAGGCAGCGAATCAGTGAGGTGGCAGCAAGGCAGTAATGTGGCAGCGAGGCAGTAAGGTGGAAGCGAGGCAGTAAGGTGGCAGCGAGGCAGTAAGGTGGCAGTGAGGTAGTATGGTAGCAGCGAGGCAGTAAGTTGGCAGCGAGGCAGTGAGGTGGCAGCGAGGCAGTATGGTGGCAGTGAGGCAGTGAGTTGGCAGTGAGGTAGTATGGTAGCAACGAGGCAGTGAGGTGGCAGCGAGGTAGTTAGGTGGCAGCGAGGCAGTAAGGTGGCAGCAAGGCAGTAAGGTGGCAGTGAGGCAGTAAGGTGGCAGCGAGGCAGTAAGGTGGCAGCGAGGCAGTAAAGTGGCAACGAGGCAGTGAGGTGGCAATGAGGCAGTATGGTGGCAGTGAGGCAGTAAGGTGGCAGCGAGGCAGTAAGGTGGCAGCGAGGCAGTAAGGTGGCAGCGAGGCAGTGAGGTGGCAGCGAGGCAGTATGGTGGCAGCGATGCAGTAAGGTGGCAGCGAGGCAGTGAGGTGGCAGCGATGCAGTATGGTGGCAGTGAGGCAGTGAGGTGGCAGCGAGGCAGTGAGGAGGCATTGAGGCAGCGAGGCAGTGAGGTGGCAGCGAGGCAGTAAGGTAGCAGCGAGGCAGTGAGGTGGCATCGAGGCAGTAAGGTAGCAGCGAGGCAGTGAGGTGGCAGTTAGGCAGCGAGGCAGTGAGGTGGCAGCGAGGCAGTAATGTGGCAGCGAGGCAGTTATGCGGCTGTGAGGTGGCAGCGAGGCAGTGAGGTGGCTGTGAGGTAGCGAGGCAGTGAGTTGGCAGCGAGGCAGTGAGGTGGCAGCGAGGCAGTGAGGTGGCAGTGATGCAGCGAGGCAGTAAGGTGGCAGCGAACCAGTGAGGTGGCAGCGAGGCAGTAGGGTGGCAGCGAGGCTCTAAGTTGGCAGCGAGGCAGTAAGGTGGCAGCGAGGTAGTAAGGTGGCAGCATGGCAGTGAGGTGGCAGTGAGGCAGTAAGGTGGCAGCGAGGCAGTGAGGTGGCAGTGAGGCAGCGAGGCAGTAAGGTGGCAACGAACTAGTGAGGTGGCAGCAAGGCAGTAAGGTGGCAGCGAGGCAGTAAGTTGGCAACGAGGCAGTAAGGTGGCAGTGAGGCAGTATGGTGGCAGCGAAGCAGTAATGTGGCAGCGAGGCAGTGAGGTGGCAGTGAGGCATTGAGGTGGCAGTGAGGCAGCGAGGCAGTAGGGCAGCGAGGCAGTATGGTGGCAGCGAGGGTGTAAGGTGGCAGCGAGACAGTTAGGTGGCAGTGAGGCAGCGAAGCAGTAAGGTGGCAACGAAATATTGAGGTGGCAGCGAGGCAGTAAGCTGGAAGCGTGGTAGTAAGTTGGCAGTGAGGCAGTAAGGTGGCAGCGAGGCAGTGAGGCGGCAGTGAGGCAGTATGGTGGCAGCGAAGCAGTAAGGAGGCAGCGAGGCAGCAAGGCAGTAACGTGGCAGCTAGGCAGTAAGGTGGCAGCGAGGCAGTGAGGTGGCAGCGAGGCAGTAAGGTGGCAGTTAGGTAGTATGGTAGCAGCGAGGCAGTAAGGTGGCAGCGAGGCAGTGAGGTGGCAGCGAGGAAGTATGGTGGCAGTGAGGCAGTGAGGTGGCAGCGAGGCAGTGAGGTGGCAGCGAGGTAGTAAGGTGGCAGCGAATCAGTGAGGTGGCAGCGAGGCAGTAAGGTGGCGGCGAGGCAGTAAGGTGTAAGCGAGGCAGTAAGGTGGCAGCGAGGCAGTGAGGTGGCAGTTAGGTAGTATGGTAGCAGCGAGGCAGTAAGGTGGCAGCGAGGCAGTGAGGTGGCAGCGAGGAAGTATGGTGGCAGTGAGGCAGTGAGGTGGCAGCGAGGCAGTGAGGTGGCAGCGAGGTAGTAAAGTGGCAGCGAGGCAGTAAGGTGGCAGCAAGGCAGTGAGGTGGCAGTGAGGCAGTAAGGTGGCAGCGAGGCAGTAAGGTGGCAGCGAGGCAGTAAGGTGGCAGCGAGGCAGTAAGGTGGCAGCGAGGCAGTGAGGTGGCAGTGAGGCAGTATGGTGGCAGCGATGCAGTAAGGTGGCAGCGAGGCAGTGAGGTGGCAGCGAGGCAGTATGGTGGCAGTGAGGCAGTGAGGTGGCAGCGAGGCAGTGAGGAGGCAGTGAGGCAGCGAGGCAGTGAGGTGGCAGCGTGGCAGTATAGTGGCAGTTAGGCAGTGAGGTGGCAGCGAGGCAGTAAGGTGGCAGTGAGGCAGCGAGGCAGTGAGGTGGCAGCGAGGCAGTAACGTGGCAGCGAGGCAGTAAGGTGGCAGTGAGTCAGCGAGGCAGTGAGGTGGCAGCGAGGCAGTGAGGTGTCAGCGAGGCAGTAAGGTGGCAGCGAGGCAGTAAGGTGGCAGCGAGGCAGTAAGGTGGCAGTGAGTCAGCGAGGCAGTGAGGTGGCAGCGAGGCAGTGAGGTGTCAGCGAGGCAGTAAGGTGGCAGCGAGGCAGTAAGGTGGCAGCGAGGCAGTAAGGTGGCAGCGAGGCAATAAGGTGGCAGCGAGGCGGTGAGGTGGCAGTGAGGCAGTATGGTGGCAGTGAGGCAGCGTGGCAGTGAGGTGGCAATGAGGCAGTAAGGTGAAAGCGAGGCAGTAAGGTGGCAGTGAGGCAGCGAGGCAGTGAGGTGGCAGCTAGGCAATAAGGTGGCAGTGAGGCTGTGAGGCAGTGAGGTGGCAGCGAGGCAGTGAGGTAGCAGCGAGGCAGTGAAGTGGTAGTGAGGCAGTGAGGCAATAAGGTGGCAGCGAGGCAGTAAGGTGGCAGCGAGGCAGTAAGATGGGAGTGAGGCAGCAAGGCATTGAGGTGGCAGCGAGGCAGTGAGGTGGCAGTGAGGCAGCGAGGCAGTGAGGCAGCGAGGCAGTATGGTGGCAGCTAGGCAGTAAGGTGGCAACGAGGCAGTAAGGTGGCAGCGAGGCAGCGAGGCAGTAATGTGGCAGCGAGGCAGTAAGGTGGCAGCGAGGCAGTAAGGTGGCAGTGAGGCAGCGAGGCAGTGAGGTGGCAGCGAGGCAGACAGGTGGCAGTGAGGCAGCGAGGTAGCAGCGAGGTCGTGAGGTGGCAGTGAGGCAGTGAGGCAGTAAGGTGGCAGCGTGGCAGTGAGGTGGCCGCGAGGCAGTAAGGTGGCAGCGAGGCAGTAAGGTGGCAGCGAGGCAGTAAGTTGGCAGCGAGGCAGTAAGGTGGCAACGAGGGAGTGAGGTGGCAGTGAGGCAGCGAGGCAGTGAGGCAGCGAGGCAGTATGGTGGCAGCGAGGCAGTAAAGTGGCAGCGAGGCAGTGAGGTGGCAGTGAGGCAGCCAGGCAGTAAGGTGGCAACGAACTATTGAGGCGGCAGCTTGGCAGTAAGGTGGCAGCGAGGTAGTAAGTTGGCAGTGAGGCTTTAAGGTGGCAGCGAGGCAGTGAGGCGGCAGTGAGGCAGTATGGTGGTAGCGAAGCAGTAAGGAGGCAGCGAGGCAGCGAGGCAGTAACGTGGCAGCTAGGCAGTAAGGTGGCAGCGAGGCAGTGAGGTGGCAGCGAGGTCGTGAGGTGGCAGTGAGGCAGTGAGGCAGTAAGGTGGCAGCGTGTCAGTGAGGTGGCCGCGAGGCAGTAAGGTGGCAGCGAGGCAGTAAGGTGGCAGCGAGGCAGTAAGTTGGCAGTGAGGCAGTAAGGTGGCAGCGAGGGAGTGAGGTGGCAGTGAGGCAGCGAGGCAGTGAGGTGGCAGTGAGGTAGTAAGGTGGCAGCGAGGCAGTAAGGTGGAAACGAACTAGTGAGGTGGAAGCGAGGCAGTAAGGTGGCAGCGAGGCAGTGAGGTGACAGCGAGGCAGTGAGTTGGCAGCGAGGCAGTGAGGTTGCAGCGATGCAGTGAGGTGGCAGTGATGCAGCGAGGCAGTAAGGTGGCAGCGAACTAGTGAGGTGGCAGCGAGGCAGTAAGGTGGCAGCGAGGCTCTAAGTTGGCAGCGAGGCAGTAAGGTGGCAGCGAGGTAGTAAGGTGGCAGCATGGCAGTGAGGTGGCAGTGAGGCAGTAAGGTGGCAGCGTGGCAGTGAGGTGGCAGTGAGGCAGCGAGGCAGAAAGGTGGCAACGAACTAGTGAGGTGGCAGCAAGGCAGTAAGGTGGCAGCGAGGCAGTAAGGTGGCAGCGAGGCAGTAAGTTGGCAACGAGGCAGTAAGGTGGCAGTGAGGCAGTATGGTGGCAGCGAGGCAGTAATGTGGCAGCAAGGCAGTGAGGTGGCAGTGAGGCATTGAGGTGGCAGTGAGGCAGCGAGGCAGTGAGGCAGCGAGGCAGTATGGTGGCAGCGAGGGTGTAAGGTGGCAGCGAGGCAGTGAGGTGGCAGTGAGGCAGCCAGGCAGTAAGGTAGCAACGAACTTTTGAGGTGGCAGCGAGGCAGTAAGCTGGCAGCGAGGTAGTAAGTTGGCAGTGAGGCAGTAAGGTGGCAGCGAGGCAGTGAGGCGGCAGTGAGGCAGTATGGTGGCAGCGAAGCAGTAAGGAGGCAGCGAGGCAGCAAGGCAGTAACGTGGCAGCTAGGCAGTAAGGTGGCAGCGAGGCAGTGAGGTGGCAGCGAGGCAGTAAGGTGGCAGTTAGGTAGTATGGTAGCAGCGAGGCAGTAAGGTGGCAGCGAGGCAGTGAGGTGGCAGCGAGGAAGTATGGTGGCAGTGAGGCAGTGAGGTGGCAGCGAGGCAGTGAGGTGGCAGCGAGGTAGTAAGGTGGCAGCGAATCAGTGAGGTGGCAGCGAGGCAGTAAGGTGGCGGCGAGGCAGTAAGGTGTAAGCGAGGCAGTAAGGTGGCAGCGAGGCAGTGAGGTGGCAGTTAGGTAGTATGGTAGCAGCGAGGCAGTAAGGTGGCAGCGAGGCAGTGAGGTGGCAGCGAGGAAGTATGGTGGCAGTGAAGCAGTGAGGTGGCAGCGAGGCAGTGAGGTGGCAGCGAGGTAGTAAAGTGGCAGCGAGGCAGTAAGGTGGCAGCAAGGCAGTGAGGTGGCAGTGAGGCAGTAAGGTGGCAGCGAGGCAGTAAGGTGGCAGCGAGGCAGTAAGGTGGCAGCGAGGCAGTAAGGTGGCAGCGAGGCAGTAAGGTGGCAGCGAGGCAGTGAGGTGGCAGTGAGGCAGTATGGTGGCAGCGATGCAGTAAGGTGGCAGCGAGGCAGTGAGGTGGCAGCGAGGCAGTATGGTGGCAGTGAGGCAGTGAGGTGGCAGCGAGGCAGTGAGGAGGCAGTGAGGCAGCGAGGCAGTGAGGTGGCAGCGTGGCAGTATAGTGGCAGTTAGGCAGTGAGGTAGCAGCGAGGCAGTAAGGTGGCAGTGAGGCAGCGAGGCAGTGAGGTGGCAGCGAGGCAGTAAGGTGGCAGAGAGGCAGTAAGGTGGCAGTGAGTCAGCGAGGCAGTGAGGTGGCAGCGAGGCAGTGAGGTGTCAGCGAGGCAGTAAGGTGGCAGCGAGGCAGTAAGGTGGCAGCGAGGCAGTAAGGTGGCAGTGAGTCAGCGAGGCATTGAGGTGGCAGCGAGGCAGTGAGGTGTCAGCGAGGCAGTAAGGTGGCAGCGAGGCAGTAAGGTGGCAGCGAGGCAGTAAGGTGGCAGCGAGGCAATAAGGTGGCAGCGAGGCAGTGAGGTGGCAGTGAGGCAGTATGGTGGCAGTGAGGCAGCGTGGCAGTGAGGTGGCAATGAGGCAGTAAGGTGAAAGCGAGGCAGTAAGGTGGCAGTGAGGCAGCGAGGCAGTGAGGTGGCAGCTAGGCAATAAGGTGGCATTGAGGCTGTGAGGCAGTGAGGTGGCAGCGAGGCAGTGAGGTAGCAGCGAGGCAGTGAAGTGGTAGTGAGGCAGTGAGGCAATAAGGTGGCAGCGAGGCAGTAAGGTGGCAGCGAGGCAGTAAGATGGGAGTGAGGCAGCAAGGCAGTGAGGTGGCAGCGAGGCAGTGAGGTGGCAGTGAGGCAGCGAGGCAGTGAGGCAGCGAGGCAGTATGGTGGCAGCTAGGCAGTAAGGTGGCAACGAGGCAGTAAGGTGGCAGCGAGGCAGCGAGGCAGTAATGTGGCAGCTAGGCAGTAAGGTGGCAGCGAGACAGTAAGGTGGCAGTGAGGCAGCGAGGCAGTGAGGTGGCAGCGAGGCAGACAGGTGGCAGTGAGGCAGCGAGGTAGCAGCGAGGTCGTGAGGTGGCAGTGAGGCAGTGAGGCAGTAAGGTGGCAGCGTGGCAGTGAGGTGGCCGCGAGGCAGTAAGGTGGCAGCGAGGCAGTAAGGTGGCAGCGAGGCAGTAAGTTGGCAGCGAGGCAGTAAGGTGGCAGCGAGGGAGTGAGGTGGCAGTGAGGCAGCGAGGCAGTGAGGCAGCGAGGCAGTATGGTGGCAGCGAGGCAGTAAAGTGGCAGCGAGGCAGTGAGGTGGCAGTGAGGCAGCCAGGCAGTAAGGTGGCAACGAACTATTGAGGCGGCAGCGAGGCAGTAAGGTGGCAGCGAGGTAGTAAGTTGGCAGTGAGGCAGTAAGGTGGCAGCGAGGCAGTGAGGCGGCAGTGAGGCAGTATGGTGGTAGCGAAGCAGTAAGGAGGCAGCGAGGCAGCTAGGCAGCGAGGCAGTAACGTGGCAGCTAGGCAGTAAGGTGGCAGCGAGGCAGTGAGGTGGCAGCGAGGTCGTGAGGTGGCAGTGAGGCAGTGAGGCAGTAAGGTGGCAGCGTGTCAGTGAGGTGGCCGCGAGGCAGTAAGGTGGCAGCGAGGCAGTAAGGTGGCAGCGAGGCAGTAAGTTGGCAGTGAGGCAGTAAGGTGGCAGCGAGGGAGTGAGGTGGCAGTGAGGCAGCGAGGCAGTGAGGTGGCAGTGAGGTAGTAAGGTGGCAGCGAGGCAGTAAGGTGGAAACGAACTAGTGAGGTGGAAGCGAGGCAGTAAGGTGGCAGCGAGGCAGTGAGGTGACAGCGAGGCAGTGAGTTGGCAGCGAGGCAGTGAGGTTGCAGCGATGCAGTGAGGTGGCAGTGATGCAGCGAGGCAGTAAGGTGGCAGCGAACCAGTGAGGTGGCAGCGAGGCAGTAAGGTGGCAGCGAGGCTCTAAGTTGGCAGCGAGGCAGTAAGGTGGCAGCGAGGTAGTAAGGTGGCAGCATGGCAGTGAGGTGGCAGTGAGGCAGTAAGGTGGCAGCGTGGCAGTGAGGTGGCAGTGAGGCAGCGAGGCAGAAAGGTGGCAACGAACTAGTGAAGTGGCAGCAAGGCAGTAAGGTGGCAACGAGGCAGTAAGGTGGCAGCGAGGCAGTAAGTTGGCAACGAGGCAGTAAGGTGGCAGTGAGGCAGTATGGTGGCAGCGAGGCAGTAATGTGGCAGCAAGGCAGTGAGGTGGCAGTGAGGCATTGAGGTGGCAGTGAGGCAGCGAGGCAGTGAGGCAGCGAGGCAGTATGGTGGCAGCGAGGGTGTAAGGTGGCAGCGAGGCAGTGAGGTGGCAGTGAGGCAGCCAGGCAGTAAGGTAGCAACGAACTTTTGAGGTGGCAGCGAGGCAGTAAGGTGGCAGCGAGGTAGTAAGTTGGCAGTGAGGCAGTAAGGTGGCAGCGAGGCAGTGAGGCGGCAGTGAGGCAGTATGGTGGTAGCGAAGCAGTAAGGAGGCAGCGAGGCAGCGAGGCAGTAACGTGGCAGCTAGGCAGTAAGGTGGCAGCGAGGCAGTGAGGTGGCAGCGAGGCAGTGAGGTGGCAGTGAGGCAGCGAGGCAGTGAGGTGGCAGCGAGGCAGTAAGGTGGAAGCGAATCAGTGAGGTGGCAGCGAGGCAGTAAGGTGGCAGCGAGGCAGTAAGGTGGAAGCGAGGCAGTAAGGTGGCAGCGAGGCAGTGAGGTGGCAGTGAGGTAGTATGGTAGCAGCGAGGCAGTAAGGTGGCAGCGAGGCAGTTAGGTGGCAGCGAGGCAGTATGGTGGCAGTGAGGCAGTGAGGTGGCAGCGAGGCAGTGAGGTGGCAGCGAGGCAGTGAGGTGGCAGCGAGGTAGTAAGGTGGCAGCGAGGCAGTAAGGTGGCAGCAAGGCAGTGAGGTGGCAGTGAGGCAGTAAGTTTGCAGAGAGGCAGTAAGGTGGCAGCGAGGCAGTAAAGTGGCAGCGAGGCAGTGAGGTGGCAGTGAGGCAGTATGGTGGCAGTGAGGCAGTAAGGTGGCAGCGAGGCAGTAAGGTGGCAGCGAGGCAGTAAGGTGGCAGCGAGGCAGTGAGGTGGCAGTGAGGCAGTATGGTGGCAGCGATGCAGTAAGGTGGCAGCGAGGCAGTGAAGTGGCAGCGAGGCAGTGAGGTGGAAGCGAGGCAGTGAGGAGGCAGTGAGGCAGCGAGGCAGTGAGGTGGCAGCGAGGCAGTGAGGTGGTAGTGAGGCAGTGAGGTGGCATTGAGGCAGTATGGTGGCAGTGAGGCAGTGAGGTGGCAGCGAGGCAGTGAGGAGGCAGTGAGGCAGCGTGGCAGTGAGGTGGCAGCGAGGCAGTGAGGCAGCGAGGCAGTAAGGTGGCAGCGAGGCAGTAAGGTGGCAGTGAGGCAGTGAGGCAGCGAGGCAGTAAGGTGGCTGCGAGGCAGTGAGGTGGCAGCGAGGCAGTAAGGTGGCAGCGAGGCAGTAAGGTGGCAGCGAGGCAGTGAGGAGGCAGTGAGGTAGTATGGTAGCAGCGAGGCAGTAAGGTGGCAGCGAGGCAGTTAGGTGGCAGCGAGGCAGTATGGTGGCATTGAGGCAGTGAGGTGGCAGTGAGGTAGTATGGTAGCAGCGAGGCAGTAAGGTGGCAGCGAGGCAGTAAAGTGGCAGCGAGGCAGTGAGGTGGCAGTGAGGCAGCCAGGCAGTAAGGTGGCAACGAACTATTGAGGCGGCAGCTTGGCAGTAAGGTGGCAGCGAGGTAGTAAGTTGGCAGTGAGGCAGTAAGGTGGCAGCGAGGCAGTGAGGCGGCAGTGAGGCAGTATGGTGGTAGCGAAGCAGTAAGGAGGCAGCGAGGCAGCGAGGCAGTAACGTGGCAGCTAGGCAGTAAGGTGGCAGCGAGGCAGTGAGGTGGCAGCGAGGCAGCGAGGCAGTGAGGCAGCGAGGCAGTATGGTGGCAGCGAGGCAGTAAAGTGGCAGCGAGGCAGTGAGGTGGCAGTGAGGCAGCCAGGCAGTAAGGTGGCAACGAACTATTGAGGCGGCAGCTTGGCAGTAAGGTGGCAGCGAGGTAGTAAGTTGGCAGTGAGGCAGTAAGGTGGCAGCGAGGCAGTGAGGCGGCAGTGAGGCAGTATGGTGGTAGCGAAGCAGTAAGGAGGCAGCGAGGCAGCGAGGCAGTAACGTGGCAGCTAGGCAGTAAGGTGGCAGCGAGGCAGTGAGGTGGCAGCGAGGTCGTGAGGTGGCAGTGAGGCAGTGAGGCAGTAAGGTGGCAGCGTGTCAGTGAGGTGGCCGCGAGGCAGTAAGGTGGCAGCGAGGCAGTAAGGTGGCAGCGAGGCAGTAAGTTGGCAGTGAGGCAGTAAGGTGGCAGCGAGGGAGTGAGGTGGCAGTGAGGCAGCGAGGCAGTAAGGTGGCAGTGAGGTAGTAAGGTGGCAGCGAGGCAGTAAGGTGGAAACGAACTAGTGAGGTGGAAGCGAGGCAGTAAGGTGGCAGCGAGGCAGTAAGGTGGCAGCGAGGCTCTAAGTTGGCAGCGAGGCAGTAAGGTGGCAGCGAGGTAGTAAGGTGGCAGCATGGCAGTGAGGTGGCAGTGAGGCAGTAAGGTGGCAGCGTGGCAGTGAGGTGGCAGTGAGGCAGCGAGGCAGAAAGGTGGCAACGAACTAGTGAGGTGGCAGCAAGGCAGTAAGGTGGCAGCGAGGCAGTAAGGTGGCAGCGAGGCAGTAAGTTGGCAACGAGGCAGTAAGGTGGCAGTGAGGCAGTATGGTGGCAGCGAGGCAGTAATGTGGCAGCAAGGCAGTGAGGTGGCAGTGAGGCATTGAGGTGGCAGTGAGGCAGCGAGGCAGTGAGGCAGCGAGGCAGTATGGTGGCAGCGAGGGTGTAAGGTGGCAGCGAGGCAGTGAGGTGGCAGTGAGGCAGCCAGGCAGTAAGGTAGCAACGAACTTTTGAGGTGGCAGCGAGGCAGTAAGCTGGCAGCGAGGTAGTAAGTTGGCAGTGAGGTAGTAAGGTGGCAGCGAGGCAGTGAGGCGGCAGTGAGGCAGTATGGTGGCAGCGAAGCAGTAAGGAGGCAGCGAGGCAGCAAGGCAGTAACGTGGCAGCTAGGCAGTAAGGTGGCAGCGAGGCAGTGAGGTGGCAGCGAGGCAGTAAGGTGGCAGTTAGGTAGTATGGTAGCAGCGAGGCAGTAAGGTGGCAGCGAGGCAGTGAGGTGGCAGCGAGGAAGTATGGTGGCAGTGAGGCAGTGAGGTGGCAGCGAGGCAGTGAGGTGGCAGCGAGGTAGTAAGGTGGCAGCGAATCAGTGAGGTGGCAGCGAGGCAGTAAGGTGGCGGCGAGGCAGTAAGGTGTAAGCGAGGCAGTAAGGTGGCAGCGAGGCAGTGAGGTGGCAGTTAGGTAGTATGGTAGCAGCGAGGCAGTAAGGTGGCAGCGAGGCAGTGAGGTGGCAGCGAGGAAGTATGGTGGCAGTGAGGCAGTGAGGTGGCAGCGAGGCAGTGAGGTGGCAGCGAGGTAGTAAAGTGGCAGCGAGGCAGTAAGGTGGCAGCAAGGCAGTGAGGTGGCAGTGAGGCAGTAAGGTGGCAGCGAGGCAGTAAGGTGGCAGCGAGGCAGTAAGGTGGCAGCGAGGCAGTAAGGTGGCAGCGAGGCAGTGAGGTGGCAGTGAGGCAGTATGGTGGCAGCGATGCAGTAAGGTGGCAGCGAGGCAGTGAGGTGGCAGCGAGGCAGTATGGTGGCAGTGAGGCAGTGAGGTGGCAGCGAGGCAGTGAGGAGGCAGTGAGGCAGCGAGGCAGTGAGGTGGCAGCGTGGCAGTATAGTGGCAGTTAGGCAGTGAGGTGGCAGCGAGGCAGTAAGGTGGCAGTGAGGCAGCGAGGCAGTGAGGTGGCAGCGAGGCAGTAAGGTGGCAGCGAGGCAGTAAGGTGGCAGTGAGTCAGCGAGGCAGTGAGGTGGCAGCGAGGCAGTGAGGTGTCAGCGAGGCAGTAAGGTGGCAGCGAGGCAGTAAGGTGGCAGCGAGGCAGTAAGGTGGCAGTGAGTCAGCGAGGCAGTGAGGTGGCAGCGAGGCAGTGAGGTGTCAGCGAGGCAGTAAGGTGGCAGCGAGGCAGTAAGGTGGCAGCGAGGCAGTAAGGTGGCAGCGAGGCAATAAGGTGGCAGCGAGGCAGTGAGGTGGCAGTGAGGCAGTATGGTGGCAGTGAGGCAGCGTGGCAGTGAGGTGGCAATGAGGCAGTAAGGTGAAAGCGAGGCAGTAAGGTGGCAGTGAGGCAGCGAGGCAGTGAGGTGGCAGCTAGGCAATAAGGTGGCAGTGAGGCTGTGAGGCAGTGAGGTGGCAGCGAGGCAGTGAGGTAGCAGCGAGGCAGTGAAGTGGTAGTGAGGCAGTGAGGCAATAAGGTGGCAGCGAGGCAGTAAGGTGGCAGCGAGGCAGTAAGATGGGAGTGAGGCAGCAAGGCAACGAGGTGGCAGCGAGGCAGTGAGGTGGCAGTGAGGCAGCGAGGCAGTGAGGCAGCGAGGCAGTATGGTGGCAGCTAGGCAGTAAGGTGGCAACGAGGCAGTAAGGTGGCAGCGAGGCAGCGAGGCAGTAATGTGGCAGCGAGGCAGTAAGGTGGCAGCGAGACAGTAAGGTGGCAGTGAGGCAGCGAGGCAGTGAGGTGGCAGCGAGGCAGACAGGTGGCAGTGAGGCAGCGAGGTAGCAGCGAGGTCGTGAGGTGGCAGTGAGGCAGTGAGGCAGTAAGGTGGCAGCGTGGCAGTGAGGTGGCCGCGAGGCAGTAAGGTGGCAGCGAGACAGTAAGGTGGCAGCGAGGCAGTAAGTTGGCAGCGAGGCAGTAAGGTGGCAGCGAGGGAGTGAGGTGGCAGTGAGGCAGCGAGGCAGTGAGGCAGCGAGGCAGTATGGTGGCAGCGAGGCAGTAAAGTGGCAGCGAGGCAGTGAGGTGGCAGTGAGGCAGCCAGGCAGTAAGGTGGCAACGAACTATTGAGGCGGCAGCGAGGCAGTAAGGTGGCAGCGAGGTAGTAAGTTGGCAGTGAGGCAGTAAGGTGGCAGCGAGGCAGTGAGGCGGCAGTGAGGCAGTATGGTGGTAGCGAAGCAGTAAGGAGGCAGCGAGGCAGCTAGGCAGCGAGGCAGTAACGTGGCAGCTAGGCAGTAAGGTGGCAGCGAGGCAGTGAGGTGGCAGCGAGGTCGTGAGGTGGCAGTGAGGCAGTGAGGCAGTAAGGTGGCAGCGTGTCAGTGAGGTGGCCGCGAGGCAGTAAGGTGGCAGCGAGGCAGTAAGGTGGCAGCGAGGCAGTAAGTTGGCAGTGAGGCAGTAAGGTGGCAGCGAGGGAGTGAGGTGGCAGTGAGGCAGCGAGGCAGTGAGGTGGCAGTGAGGTAGTAAGGTGGCAGCGAGGCAGTAAGGTGGAAACGAACTAGTGAGGTGGAAGCGAGGCAGTAAGGTGGCAGCGAGGCAGTGAGGTGACAGCGAGGCAGTGAGTTGGCAGCGAGGCAGTGAGGTTGCAGTGAGGCAGTATGGTGGTAGCGAGGCAGTAATGTGGCAGCAAGGCAGTGAGGTGGCAGTGAGGCATTGAGGTGGCAGTGAGGCAGCGAGGCAGTGAGGCAGCGAGGCAGTATGGTGGCAGCGAGGGTGTAAGGTGGCAGCGAGGCTAAGAGGTGGCAGTGAGGCAGCCAGGCAGTAAGGTAGCAACGAACTTTTGAGGTGGCAGCGAGGCAGTAAGGTGGCAGCGAGGTAGTAAGTTGGCAGTGAGGCAGTAAGGTGGCAGCGAGGCAGTGAGGCGGCAGTGAGGCAGTATGGTGGTAGCGAAGCAGTAAGGAGGCAGCGAGGCAGCGAGGCAGTAACGTGGCAGCTAGGCAGTAAGGTGGCAGCGAGGCAGTGAGGTGGCAGCGAGGCAGTGAGGTGGCAGTGAGGCAGCGAGGCAGTGAGGTGGCAGCGAGGCAGTAAGGTGGAAGCGAATCAGTGAGGTGGCAGCGAGGCAGTAAGGTGGCAGCGAGGCAGTAAGGTGGAAGCGAGGCAGTAAGGTGGCAGCGAGGCAGTGAGGTGGCAGTGAGGTAGTATGGTAGCAGCGAGGCAGTAAGGTGGCAGCGAGGCAGTTAGGTGGCAGCGAGGCAGTATGGTGGCAGTGAGGCAGTGAGGTGGCAGCGAGGCAGTGAGGTGGCAGCGAGGCAGTGAGGTGGCAGCGAGGTAGTAAGGTGGCAGCGAGGAAGTAAGGTGGCAGCAAGGCAGTGAGGTGGCAGTGAGGCAGTAAGTTGGCAGAGAGGCAGTAAGGTGGCAGCGAGGCAGTAAAGTGGCAGCGAGGCAGTGAGGTGGCAGTGAGGCAGTATGGTGGCAGTGAGGCAGTAAGGTGGCAGCGAGGCAGTAAGGTGGCAGCGAGGCAGTAAGGTGGCAGCGAGGCAGTGAGGTGGCAGTGAGGCAGTATGGTGGCAGCGATGCAGTAAGGTGGCAGCGAGGCAGTGAAGTGGCAGCGAGGCAGTGAGGTGGCAGCGAGGCAGTGAGGAGGCAGTGAGGCAGCGAGGCAGTGAGGTGGCAGCGAGGCAGTGAGGTGGTAGTGAGGCAGTGAGGTGGCAGTGAGGCAGTATGGTGGCAGTGAGGCAGTGAGGTGGCAGCGAGGCAGTGAGGAGGCAGTGAGGCAGCGTGGCAGTGAGGTGGCAGCGAGGCAGTGAGGCAGCGAGGCAGTAAGGTGGCAGCGAGGCAGTAAGGTGGCAGTGAGGCAGTGAGGCAGCGAGGCAGTAAGGTGGCTGCGAGGCAGTGAGGTGGCAGCGAGGCAGTAAGGTGGCAGCGAGGCAGTAAGGTGGCAGCGAGGCAGTGAGGAGGCAGTGAGGTAGTATGGTAGCAGCGAGGCAGTAAGGTGGCAGCGAGGCAGTTAGGTGGCAGCGAGGCAGTATGGAGGCATTGAGGCAGTGAGGTGGCAGTGAGGTAGTATGGTAGCAGCGAAGCAGTGAGGTGGCAGCGAGGTAGTAAGGTGGCAGCGAGGCAGTAAGGTGGCAGTGAGGCAGTGAGGTGGCAGCAAGGCAGTGAGGTGGCAGCGAGGCAGTGAGGTGGCAGCGAGGTAGTAAGGTGGCAGCGAGGCAGTAAGGTGGCAGCAAGGCAGTGAGGTGGCAGTGAGGCAGTAAGTTGGCAGAGAGGCAGTAAGGTGGCAGCGAGGCAGTAAAGTGGCAGGGAGGCAGTGAGGTGGCAGTGAGGCAGTATGGTGGCAGTGAGGCAGTAAGGTGGCAGCGAGGCAGTAAGGTGGCAGCGAGGCAGTAAGGTGGCAGCGAGGCAGTGAGGTGGCAGTGAGGCAGTATGGTGGCAGCGATGCAGTAAGGTGGCAGCGAGGCAGTGAAGTGGCAGCGAGGCAGTGAGGTGGCAGCGAGGCAGTGAGGAGGCAGTGAGGCAGCGAGGCAGTGAGGTGGCAGTGAGGCAGTGAGGCAGCGAGGCAGTAAGGTGGCAGCGAGGCAGTATGGTGGCAGTGAGGCAGTGAGGTGGCAGCGAGGCAGTGAGGAGGCAGTGAGGCAGCGTGGCAGTGAGGTGGCAGCGAGGCAGTGAGGCAGCGAGGCAGTAAGGTGGCAGCGAGGCAGTAAGGTGGCAGTGAGGCAGTGAGGTAGCGAGGCAGTAAGGTGGCTGCGAGGCAGTGAGGTGGCCGCGATGCAGTATGGTGGCAGTGAGGCAGTGAGGTGGCAGCGAGGCAGTGAGGAGGCAGTGAGGCAGCGAGGCAGTGAGGAGGCAGCGAGGCAGTGAGGCAGCGAGGCAGTAAGGTGGCAGCGAGGCAGTGAGGTGGCAGCGAGGCAGTAAGGTGGCAGCGAGGCAGTAAGGTGGCAGCGAGGCAGTGAGGTGGCAGCGAGGCAGTAAGGTGGCAGCGAGGCAGTGAGGTGGCAGCGTGGCAGTATGGTGGCAGTTAGGCAGTGAGGTGGCAGCGAGGCAGTAAGGTGGCAGTGAGGCAGCGAGGCAGTGAGGTGGGCAGCGAGGGAGTGAGGTGGCAGCGAGGCAGTATGGTGGCAGTGAGGCAGTGAGGTGGCAGCGAGGCAGTGAGTTGGCAGTGAGGCAGCGAGGCAGTGAGGTGGCAGCGAGGCAGTGAGGTGGCAGCGAGGCAGTGAGGTGGCAGTGAGGCAGCGAGGCAGTGAGGTGGCAGCGAGGCTGTGAGGTGGCAGTTAGGCAGTATGGTGGCAGCGAGGCAGTAATGTGGCAGCGAGGCAGTGAGGTGGCAGCGAAGCAGTATGGTGGCAGTGAGGCAGTGAGGTGGCAGCGAGGCAGCGAGGCAGTGAGGTGGCAGCGAGGCAGTGAGGTGGTAGTGAGGCAGCGAGGCAGTGAGGTGGCAGCGAGGCAGTGAGGTGGCAGTGAGGCAGTGAGGTGGGAGTGAGGCAGTATGGTGACAGCGAGGCAGTAAGGTGGCAGCGAGGCAGTGAGGTGGCAGCGAGGCAGCGAGGCAGTGAGGTGGCAGCGAGGCAGTGAGGTGGCAGTGAGGCAGTATGGTGGCAGCGATGCAGTAAGGTGGCATCGAGGCAGTGAGGTGGCAGCGAGACAGTGAGGTGGCAGCGAGGCAGTGAGGTGGCAGCGAGGCAGTATGGTGGCAGTGAGGCAGTGAGGTGGCAGTGAGGTAGTATGGTAGCAGCGAGGCAGTGAGGTGGCAGCGAGGCAGTGAGGTGGCAGCGAGGCATTGAGGTGGCAGTGAGGCAGTATGTTGGCAGCGAGGCAGTAAGGTGGCAGCGAGGCAGTGAGGTGGCAGCGAGGCAGTATGGTGGCAGTGAGGCAGTTAGGTGGCAGCGAGGCAGTGTGGTGGCAGTAAGGCAGCGAGGCAGTGAGGTGGCAGCGAGGCAGTGAGGTGGCAGCGAGGCAGTATGGTGGCAGTGAGGCAGTGAGGTGGCAGCGAGGCAGTGAGTTGGCAGTGAGGCAGCGTGGCAGTGAGGTGGCAGTGAGGCAGTGAGGTGCCAGCGAGGCAGGGAGGTGGCAGCGAGGCAGTATGGTGGCAGTGAGACAGTTAGGTGGCAGCGAGGCAGTGTGGTGGCAGTAAGGCAGCGAGGCAGTGAGGTGGCAGCGAGGCAGTGAGGTGGCAGCGAGGCAGTATGGTGGCAGTGAGGCAGTTAGGTGGCAGTGAGGTGGCAGCGAGGCAGTGAGGTGGCAGCGAGGCAGTAAGGTGGCAGCGAGGCAGTGAGGTGGCAGCGAGGCAGCGAGGCAGTGAGGTGGCAGCGAGGCAGTGAGGTGGCAGCGAGGCAGTATGGTGGCAGTGAGGCAGTAAGGTGGCAGCGAGGCAGTGAGTTGGCAGTGAGGCAGCGTGGCAGTGAGGTGGCAGCGAGGCAGTGAGGTGCCAGCGAGGCAGGGAGGTGGCAGTGAGGTGGCAGCGAGGCAGTAAGGTGGCAACGAGGCAGTGAGGTGGCAGTGAGGTGGCAGCGAGGCAGTTAGGTAGCAGCGAGGCAGTGAGGTGGCAGTGAGGTGGCAGCGAGGCAGTGAGGTGGCAGCGAGGCAGTAAGGTGGCAGCGAGGCAGTGAGGTGGCAGCGAGGCAGCGAGGCAGTGATGCAGCGAGGCAGTAAGGTGGCAGCGAGGCAGTGAGGTGGCAGTGAGGTGGCAGCGAGGCAGTAAGGTGGCAGCGAGGCAGTGAGGTGGCAGTGAGGTGGCAGCGAGGCAGTGATATGGCAGCGATGCAGTGAGGTGGCAGTGAGGGGGCAGCGAGGCAGTGAGGTGGCAGTGAGGTGGCAGCGAGGCAGTGAGCTGGCAGTGAGGGGGCAGCGAGGCAGTGAGGTGGCAGTGAGGGGGCAGCGAGGCAGTGAGGTGGCTGTGAGGTGGCAGCGAGGCAGTAAGCTGGCAGCGAGGCAGTGAGGTGGCAGTGAGGTGGCAGCGAGGCAGTGAGCTGGCAGTGAGGTTGCAGCGAGGCAGTGATGTGGCAGTGAGGCAGTTAGTCAGTGAGGTGGCAGTGAGGTGGCAGCGAGGCAGTGAGGTGGCAGTGAGGCAGTGAGGCAGCAAGGCAGTAAGGTGGCAGCGAGGCAGTGAGGTGGCAGTGAGGTGGCAGCGAGGCAGTGAGCTGGCAGTGAGGCAGCTAGGCAGTGAGGTGGCAGTGAAGCAGTTAGGCAGTGAGGTGGCAGTGAGGTGGCAGCGAGGCAGTATGGTGGCAGTGAGGCAGTGAGGTGGCAGCGAGGCAGTGAGTTGGCAGTGAGGCAGCGTGGCAGTGAGGTGGCAGCGAGGCAGTGAGGTGCCAGCGAGGCAGGGAGGTGGCAGTGAGGTGGCAGCGAGGCAGTTAGGTAGCAGCGAGGCAGTGAGGTGGCAGTGAGGTGGCAGCGAGGCAGTGAGGTGGCAGCGAGGCAGTAAGGTGGCAGCGAGGCAGTGAGGTGGCAGCGAGGCAGCGAGGCAGCGATGCAGCGAGGCAGTAAGGTGGCAGCGAGGCAGTGAGGTGGCAGTGAGGTGGCAGCGAGGCAGTAAGGTGGCAGCGAGGCAGTGAGGTGGCAGTGAGGTGGCAGCGAGGCAGTGATATGGCAGCGATGCAGTGAGGTGGCAGGGAGGGGGCAGCGAGGCAGTGAGGTGGCAGTGAGGTGGCAGCGAGGCAGTGAGCTGGCAGTGAGGGGGCAGCGAGGCAGTGAGGTGGCAGTGAGGGGGCAGCGAGGCAGTGAGGTGGCTGTGAGGTGGCAGCGAGGCAGTAAGCTGGCAGCGAGGCAGTGAGGTGGCAGTGAGGTGGCAGCGAGGCAGTGAGCTGGCAGTGAGGTTGCAGCGAGGCAGTGAGGTGGCAGTGAGGCAGTTAGGCAGTGAGGTGGCAGTGAGGTGGCAGCGAGGCAGTGAGGTGGCAGTGAGGCAGTGAGGCAGCAAGGCAGTAAGGTGGCAGCGAGGCAGTGAGGTGGCAGTGAGGTGGCAGCGAGGCAGTGAGCTGGCAGTGAGGCAGCTAGGCATTGAGGTGGCAGTGAGGCAGTTAGGCAGTGAGGTGGCAGTGAGGTGGCAGCGAGGCAGTGAGCTGGCAGTGAGGTGGCAGTGAGGCAGGACTGCTCGGCCCGCAGGACGCGCGGCGTGTCGGGCGCGGTGCTGACCAACGGCCTGCCGCGCCAGCCCAGGTTGTTCCACAAGCTGTCGGCCTACATCCAGCAGGAGGACTTGTTGCAGCCGCGCCTCACTGCGCTGGAGGCGCTGCAGGTCGCCGCCGACCTCAAGCTGGGCCGCGAGCTGACGGCACCGCAGCGCGCCGCGGCGGTGAGTCGCATCCTCCTTCACGTGTTTCCGGGTGGTCACCACCTCACCTCACCTCGCGCGAGTCAGCCTCATTCCATCCATGCAGACCCTGCCCCGGGCGGGGAGATACAACACACATACGCCATTGCTGGTTACCCCGTGAGTCACGAGAATCCACAATAACGGACACAGGAAAAGACTAAATTAAGAGAGACGAATATTCAAACACATACAGAAAACAAACCAAAATCAAACGATTCAAAAGTTATAAAAAAAGCACTAGAGAATTTCTGCCACATCAGCTTATTTTGTATTTTTTTTCCCCGGGTGTTTGCATATTCATAATATCAATAATCTTTGTTGTCGGATATTGAGGTTTATTATTACTTAAAGCGTAACCAGCAATGGAGTATGTCCGAAAAAAAGGAAATCCTTATTCAGTCTTTCTCTTTGCAATAATCATTAAAATAACTTACTTACACTAATGTTTAGTAATTAATACATTTTTTTAGTTATAAATGTATGTTATTTAGAAGTGAAACATCACACTTAGATTTAACAACTTGAACGATTAATTTAATCATTTAATTTAATAATGTAGGTTTGTACTGGATGTTCACACTTTATTATAACAAACATAGCGATGTTCATCTTAATTAACAATAACAAAGATGATAAAACAAATCTTAATTTCTATTGCTCCAGGGAGTAATAGTATAAGTCAAAAACTTCTATTTTTCAGGAGAGAGGTTTAAAGATTTTAAATTAGTGACAATATCAAATTTCCATTATTTTAAATAAACCAAATGGCTACATATGCTTAGTAAATGATTTATTAGCATTTTACAACAACAATATTTCTTTCTTTATTGCTAAATATTAAATAAATGACATGTACTGTTAGGGCCCATCATTTACATGACTTATACTGGTGAGAACACTGCAGGTTTAAAGACATGTACTCTTAAGACCATTAATTACATGACTTATACTGGTGAGAATATTGCAGGTTTTCTTAAATTAGATGACACTTTTTGCTAAGAAAATGATTAATTGACAACATTCGTATACTTATTACAAAAACCTTTGGAAGGTAAAGCTCCGGAAAGTGCAAAAATATTCATTCATTGAATTCCTCTATATCAGGAAGTACATCTCTTGCATCCACAGTAGTTTTCAAGTTTAAATAAAAGCTGTGAAAAACTGTGTCTATCAATGGCAACAGCTCCAAGAGATCCTTCTTTTTCTCTTTGGAAATGGCAAGTGTGGAGTTATAACATTTCTTTGGATGTAACAGCTCATCTGGACTGCGGTTCCGTCGTTTTAAACAAATTTCTCTGAAAGGTGCGTCTTCATCAAGTGTGTTCTTAAATTGAATCACTCGTCGTTCTTGAGTGTATCTGAGCCATCTCATCTCAGTCCACTTGAAGGGTTCTCCTGAACTATCCTTCTTTCTAAGAAAGAGACTAGTTTTGTACAGCTCAGCAAAATTGAGGAAGTCCTGATGATTAAGTTCTACAACTTCAAATTTGTTTTTCCTTCCAACAGTTCTGACAAGCTGGTACCAGTCATGGGGGTGTGACACAGTGAAGCGCAGTTTTTTCTTCTGCTTTTCTATAAGTGCATGGTCTGTGTCACATTCCATATGACTATGCCCACTCACCATAAATTTATGGTCCACCAACTGAAGATTACATTTCTGTTGCATCAAATACAGAAACATTGCTGCTACATGCGAGTTACGGTTCTGGCCGCCACATGTATCTGAATATAAAATAATGTGCGTTACATCTTCAGGTAACTCAGAAAGCTCTCTCAATACACATGTGGCAACTTGATTTGCTCCACGAGCACCTTCGCCTTCATGCCACATATAACAACGAACAGATGGTTTACTAGTTTCGTGCATAGTTAAATTATACGTCCAGAGCTGTCTTTTGTAAAAAGACACAGACGACTGAACAAAAGGTGTGGGCAAACATTGTTGTAAGTCGAACGTAAAACACCTTTTGCTAGGATCATCTTTAGCAGTTTTCTTGTCGAGATCTTTCTGTAGGTATGCTTTATCAGCTTCTGCATGATGCACAGATATTTCCTGTTTTATATCTTCTTCTTCTGCACCACTCGCTAGCTTCACTTTCATTTGTAATGTGTCACACCTATGACAAGTGTCTACTTTTGGTGCTTTAAAGGCTAGTCCCAAGGACTTAAACTCCCTAGTATATACAGTACGCCCCACAGGATTAGAAGTTGATTCTTTGTAAAATGAGAACATAGTATTCAAATCCAGAAAAGAAGGAAGATACTTCTTGTTGTTTGTTCTTCGCGTGTAATGAGATTCGTAAGAAGGGAATGATTGTATATGCCTTCGAACCTCATCCAGTCGTTCATCAGAAATTGCATTACCAGGTGATGTTTTTCCCCTGTTGTCCTGCTGTGTGATACCAGATGTAGAGGTACTTCTGTTGGTGATTGCAAGAGTTACAAACATTTGTGTCTCATCTAATGTGTTCATAAAACATCCCCTACAAACTTTTTCTCTTTTCCCATTTATCTTAAAATGAAACGTATGTGTAACCATTCTAAATTTCTCTTTATCAGGATTGTAAGCTCTTTTTCTTGATGTTTTGGTTTCCATAGTATCAACAAGGCTGGCAACATATGCTACTCTCCTGTCTCTACTACCAAGAGACCAATATTCTTTAAAAATACTTTCTCTTATGTCTTCAGGAAGTCTCTTTCTACATTCTGCTCGACAGTCTCTAAGAGGTTTCATTACTCTAGCTTTGACAACTTTACCGCTTAAAGTTGTGTATGACACCCCTCTGTTACGGTTTACACACTTTTCTCTTTTTCTTGCTCTTGAAAACCTACATTTTTTCACTTCAGCTTCAATTGTTTGTGTATTGTCTTCTTTTTCTCCGAGACCAGCCTTCCTCTGGCGAGGAACATTAACGGAAACATCATCTTCACTTGAGCTTTTCTCTTCTATCGGTTCATAATCTGGATCAATTTCTCCATTATCAATATTTACTTCTGCAATGTCTTCAGTAACCATTGGATGGAGCACTGTCAAACTTCCATCTCCATTATTACCTATAAGTAAAACAATTATTTTAGCTACAAGCACACAATAATGCCAATGACTTTTAAAAGAATGATTAGTTTTGTATCAACTCTCTTACCTGCCCATGTGTTCCGCGTATTTTCAAGGCCTCTGTCCTCATCAACAACATCATAGGAAAATTCACTCTGTTCATAATGTGGTTCATTTTCTTTATTTCTGTTATTTGCATCTGCAATGTCTTCAATAACCATTGGTTGGAGCACTGTCAAACTTCCATCTTCATTATTACCTACACATAAAAATAATGACGTAAGTATAACCACACAATAAAGCCAAAGACTACAATATAATAATAGTTTTACATCTACGCTTACATGCCAACTCATACTATGTAACTTACTTGCAAGGCCTGTGTCCTCAACAACAACTTCAAATAAAACTTCATCAAGTTCCCAATTGTATGATGAGGTGTTTGGTAGCTGTGTGCCATCAACATTAACGAGTTGTTCTTCAGTCACATTAGAAATTTCTTCATCCATACCATTCGAAATTGTGTTCCTAGTATCTTGAACAAAGACATGATCGTCCTCGTTTGTTTTTCTTTCTGCAATAAATAAACAAATAAAATATGGGCACTATCATAACATGAGAATAACTGCACTATAAAAGCAACATAACTTTTGTCCTTACCTGACCAGTATTCCGCGATATTCACAGTTCCTTTCTCATCTATATCGTCCCTAACCTCAATTCGGTCGTTTGTTACAACAGGTATGTCTTTCACATTTTCAATCACATCTGAAATAAAATAAAAGACAAAAGTAATAATGCAAAAGATTTTACTGCAGTTACAGACATAAATGGAGTACCACACTAAATTTAATTAGCACTTACCTGCATTTAAACTGGAGGTATTCTCTTTAGCTATTTTCGTTTTTACAAGTTCAACAAGTTTTTTTCCTCTGCTATACATTATTTCTCCTACACACTATACATTATAATGTAAAAATCAGAGGAATAGTGAAAAATAACGCAGAATCTTCTACTATTGTTATAACTTTATAAGTTAAATTCTAACCACAACCAACAGCTGGGAGAAGTTGTTCCCAATAGTATAAGTCAGTAAACAAGCAACAGTACCAACATAATTTTGACTTGGGTGTAACAGTATAAGTTGACTTGTACTCTTACACCCAACATAATTTTGACTTGGGTGTAACAGTATAAGTTGACTTGTACTCTTACACCCAACATAATGAACTTTATTTCTCTTGGACTGTTAGGTTCAAATCGTTATTACACTGGAAACAAAGTACAGTAGAGACTTATACTCTTAGACACACATAGTCGGCTACTTAAAAAATACTAATATCCGAAAAAAAAAAATTCAATATTTTGACTTATACTCTTACTCCCTGGAGCCAAAGATTTATTCTAAGTTAAATATTTCACACAATAATTTTTTTTATAATATACAGTTACGTCATTGTAAAATGACATATATTACTCGCTAGATTAAATTAACAACGACCAAGTATTTGCAAACAATAATTACAATAACATTAAAAATTGCTTCAATTAAAACAAAAAAATATTGAGAAATTTTAAGAAACATTTTACCAAAATATTTTATGTGACATATTTTTTTATAACATTTTAATTATTATCTATAAAACATAAAAATTTATGGACGATGAACTTATTCATTGATGGTTAAATTTAAAAACCACAGAAATAAAATACAACATCTATGGTAAAATAACAAAACCAAAGTTATATGATATATAAACACGTATATTATTATTTTTAATTGACAAAAGAGCGTGTAGGTGTAAAATTACACTAAAAACTGTATAACATATGCTGACACAGATTTTTTTATCATTAAATTCAACTTTTTTACAGTCTACGGTAACACACGTGAACCCATGTACGAAAACCATGTAATGAAGGCACTCTTGTTCCTAAAGAGAGAGAGCATTGTGTGTAATTGATATTTTCTCGTTGGTTATGTTTGCCAATAAAGCTAGCACGGCCCTTAAGCACAGCAGTCAGTAAAGCGCGTAATAAAGTATTTTTAGGTTGAAGAGCCATGTTGCAGGTGAAATAGCTGATTGTCTGCCTGAGCCTGAAGAAGTGCTGCGACACTCGCTCCAAGCAGCTGTCACTCAGCCGGTGAAGCGACACTAACTTCCTCGTGTACGCATGCTGACTAAGGTGGAGGAGCTTCTGGGCTGCATGAGCCTCAAGGAGTGCTGCGACACACGCACGGAGCGGTTGTCTGGTGGCCAGCGCAAGAGGCTGTCGGTGGCACTGGAACTCGTCAACAACCCGCCTGTTATCTTCCTGGACGAGCCCACCACGTGAGTTGTTGATACACGTCTCCGTCAGGACCATGGAAGTAATTCTTGACTTTTGGCTTGAGTAAAATTCTGAGGATAACATTATGTGCCCTTGGATGGGGCCTTATTGAAAAGTGCAAGAAGTAGCTGTAAGTAGATGTAAGCGAGCTGGAGTGACAGCTGGCACGTGCTCGTGTGTGCGCCAGGGGGCTGGACGTGGTCACCATGAAGAAGTGCATCATGTTCCTGAAGACGCTGGCGCGGCAAGGACGCACCATCGTGTGCACCGTCCACCAGCCGTCCTCGTCGCTGTTCCGCCAGTTCGACAACGTGCTGGTGCTGGCGCGGGGTCGCTGCGTGTACCACGGCTCGCCCGGGCACGTGGTGCACTTCCTGGAGGCCGTGGACCTGCCCTGCCCCACCTCGCACAACCCCGCCGACTTCAGTACGTGCCCGCTGCTACACTCGCCGACCTTCAGTTCCTACATTGCCACTAACTGCAGCACCCACGTCGCTAGTTCCTTCTGACCTTCAGTGCCTACATACTCACATGCTACACCACCCACTCGCGAATACTCTCTGACCTTCAGTTCCCACATTCTCATTTGCTACACAACTTGGATGTGAGTTAGGCAAAGATCATCGGGAATAGCTTGTTAGGGATAACATAGTGGGTTTTGTTGGAGAGGGTGGTGAGAAGTTTGGATTCGATAGAATTGGTAGGACACTCATTCCTAGGAATGAAGGGCATGTCTCGGTGGGAAGGGTGTCGTTCTGCTGGATACTCAATGTCACACTCCACAATGTAGCCAAAATCGAAATAATCTGTTATGCTGGTGAAATCAATGTTAGTGGCATTGCTTCATTGAAAGTCGCTGTGAAAAGGGCAAGACATGGCCCAGCATATAAATTTTTGACATCTAGGTAAGCAAGAAACGATTAATGTTTTGTAGGTTAATGCATCTCAGGTACAGGGGCATTGTTTTCCATGCAGTTCCTCTTCATGCTTTGTGCCACACCACCTCAGATGCCTGA
>NW_026963009.1:0-12500 GCF_032445375.1 Bacillus rossius redtenbacheri
GCATTCTGGACTTTGAAAAATTTCGAGCAGGGGCCGGAGAAATTCTCCCCGGCGACCGAGGCCTCCGCGGCCGGGAGAACTCTCGGCGCTCGGGCTCCGCGTCTACCAATGGGGAGCGGGCAGCCAGAAAATTCTGGCGGCGACCGAGGCCTCCGCGGCCGAGGAAATGGTCCTTGTTGATTTTACATGTTAAATTAACATGTGTATTAACACAGGCTGGGAGAAGCAAGCCTGCGGGACTCTGCAATACATTGAGCGGGGAGCCAGAAAATTCTGGCGGCGACCGAGGCCTCCGCGGCCGAGGAAATGGTCCTCAATGATTTTACATGTTAAATTATCATGTGTATTAACACAGGCTGGGAGAAGCAAGCCTGCGGGACTCTGCAATACATTGAGCGGGGAGCCAGAAAATTCTGGCGGCGACCGAGGCCTCCGCGGCCGGGGAAATAATCCTCGGTAATTTTACATGTTAAATTAACATGTGTATTAACACAGGCTGGGAGAAGCAGGCATTCTGGACTTTGAAAAATTTCGAGCAGGGGCCGGAGAAATTCTCCCGGCGACCGAGGCCTCCGCGGCCGGGAGAACTTCGGCGCTCGGGCTCCGCGTGTACCCGCCGCAAGGCCCATTTTGGGTTATATAGGGGGTAGTGGTGTCTCTGGAGGGAAAAAATACACGGTAAATATTGCAGCCAGAGCCTATGGCAATCTGTTGGCGACCGAGGCCTCCACACGCCGGCAAATTTTCGGCTCTCGGACTGTGTGTATTCCACTGGAGACAGGCCTGCGGGACTCTGTAATATATTGAGCCGGGAGCCAGAAAATTCTGGCGGCGACCGAGGCCTCCGCGGCCGGGGAAATAATCCTCGGTAATTTTACATGTTAAATTAACATGTGTATTAACACAGGCTGGGAGAAGCAAGCCTGCGGGTCGCTGCAATATATTGAGCGGGGAGCCAGAAAATTCTGGCGGCGACCGAGGCCTCCGCGGCCGGGGAAATAATCCTCGGTAATTTTACATGTTAAATTAACATGTGTATTAACACAGGCTTGGAGAAGCAAGCCTGCGGGACTCTGCAATACATTGAGCGGGGAGCCAGAAAATTCTGGCGGCGACCGCGGCCTCTGCGGCCAGGGAAATAATCCTCGGTAATTTTACATGTTAAATAACCATGTGTATTAACACAGGCTGGGAGAAGCAAGCATGCGGGACTCTGCAATATATTGAGCAGGGAGCCAGAAAATTCTGGCTGCGACCGAGGCCTCTGCGGCCGAGGAAATGGTCATTGGTAATTTTACATGTTAAATTAACATGTGTTTTAACACAGGCTGGGAGATGCAGGCATTCTGGACTTAGAAAAATTTCGAGCAGGGGCCCGAGAAATTCTCCCGGCGACCGAGGCCTCTGCGGCCGGGAGAACTCTCGAAAACCACCTCGTTCGTGGTTGTTTGCCGTGCGGGGCGAATCGGGAAATCTAGCAAATAGCTGAAGACATTCTCCCGGCGATGGAGGCCTCGGCGGCCGGGAAAAACGCCCGCGCTCGGGCGTTGCGCGCCCCCTTGGCAAGGCCCATTTTGGGTTATATAGGGGGTAGTGGTGTCCCGAGGGGAAAAAATTAACATGTTAAATACTGCTCCCAGGCAATTGTAAAATGTCTCGGCGACGGAAGGCACCACTACCCGGCATATTTACGCCCCTCGGACTCCGTGCGCCAGCCTGTAATAGCGAATCGGGACTTAGAAAAAAAATTCGAGCAGGGAGCCAGAACATTTTCCCGGCGATCGAGGCCTCCGCGGCCGAGGAATTTGTCATTGGTGATTTTGCATGTTAAATTAACATGTGTATTAACACAGGCTTGGAGAAGCAAGCCTGCGGGACTCTGCAATACATTGAGCGGGCAGCCAGAAAATTCTGGCGGCGACCGTGGCCTCCGCGGCCGGGGAAATAATCCTCTGTAATTTTACATGTTAAATTAACATGTGTATTAACACAGGCTTGGAGAAGCAAGCCTGCGGGACTCTGCAATACATTGAGCGGGGAGCCAGAAATTTCTGGCGGCGACCGAGGCCTCTGCGGCCGGGATAATAATCCTTGGTAATTTTACATGTTAAATTAACATGTGTATTAACACAGGCTGGGAGAACTAGGCATTCTGGACTTTGAAAAATTTCGAGCAGGGGCCGGAGAAATTCTCCCGGCGACCGAGGCCTCCGCGGCCGGGAGAACTCTCGGCGCTCGGGCTCCGCGTCTACCCATGGGGAGCGGGCAGCCAGAAAATTCTGGCGGCGACCGAGGCCTCCGCGGCCGAGGAAAAGGTCATTGGTAATATTACATGTTAAATTAACATGTGTATTAACACATGCTGGGAGAAGCAGGCATTCTGGACTTTGAAAAATTTCGAGCAGGGGCCGGAGAAATTCTCCCGGCGACCGAGGCCTCCGCGGCCGGGAGAACTCTCGGCGCTCGGGCTCCGCGTCTACCCTTGGGGAGCGGGCAGCCAGAAAATTCTGGCGGCGACCGAGGCCTCCGCGGCCGAGGAAATGGTCCTTGGTGATTTTACATGTTAAATTAACATGTGTATTAACACAGGCTGGGAGAAGCAGGCATTCTGGACTTTGGAAAATTTCGAGCAGGGGCCGGAGAAAATCTCCCGGCGACCGAGGCCTCTGCGGCCGGGAGAACTCTCGGCGCTCGGGCTCCGGGTGTACCCGCGGCAAGGCCCATTTTGTGTTATATAGGGGGTAGTGGTGTCCCGAGGGGGAAAAAATTAACATGTTAAATACTGCTTCCAGGCAATAGGAAAATGTCTCGGCGACGGAACACACCACTACCCGGCGAATTCCCGCCCCTCGGACTCCGTGCGCCAGCTAGTAAGAGCGAATCGGGACTTGGAAAAAATTTTATCGGGGAGCCAGAAAATTCTCCCGGCGATCAAGGCAATCACCGCCGGGAGAATTTTTTCTAGCTAACCGATTGAAATTTTCAAAGTACCAATTGCCTCGAAAACAACCACGAACGTAAAACAACCACGAACGGAAAACAACCACGAACGACAACAACCACGAACGACAACAACCACGAACGACAACAACCACGAACGGAAAACAACCCCGAACGACAACAACCACGAACGCACAACAACCACGAATGAAAACAACCACGAACAGTAAACAACCACGAACGAAAACAACCACGAACGAAAACCACCTCGTTCGTGGTTGTTCGCCTTGTGGGGCGAATCGGGACATCATGCAAATAGCTGGAGACATTCTCCCGGCGATCGAGGCCTCGGCGCCCGGGAAAAATGCCCGCGCTCGGGCGTTGTGGGCACCCATTGCATGGCCCATTTTGGGTTATATAGGGGGTAGTGGTGTCCCGAGGGGGAAAAAATTAACATGTTAAATACTGCTCCCAGGCAATTGTAAAATGTCTCGGCGACGGAAGGCACCACTACCCGGCATATTTCCGCCCCTCGGACTCCGTGCGCCAGCCTGTAATAGCGAATCGGGACTTAGAAAAAATTCGAGCAGAGAGCCAGAAAATTCTCCCGGCGATGGAGGCCTCCGCGGCCGAGGAAATTGTCATTGGTGATTTTGCATGTTAAATTAACATGTGTATTAACACAGGCTTGGAGAAGCAAGCCTGCGGGACTCTGCAATACATTGAGCGGGGAGCCAGAAAATTCTGGCGGCGACCGAGGCCTCCGCGGCCGGGAGAACTCTCGGCGCTCGGGCTCCGCGTCTACACATGGGGAGCGGGCAGCCAGAAAATTCTGGCGGCGACCGAGGCCTCCGCGGCCGAGGAAATGGTCCTTGGTGATTTTACATGTTAAATTAACATGTGTATTAACACAGGCTGGGAGAAGCAAGCCTGCGGGTCGCTGCAATATATTGAGCGGGGAGCCAGAAATTTCTGGCGGCGATCGAGGCCTCCGCGGCCGGGGAAATAATCCTCGGTAATTTTACATGTTAAATTAACATGTGTATTAACACAGGCTTGGAGAAGCAAGCCTGCGGGTCTCTGCAATACATTGAGCGGGGAGCCAGAAATTTCTGGCGGCGACCGAGGCCTCTGCGGCCGGGATAATAATCCTTGGTAATTTTACATGTTAAATTAACATGTGTATTAACACAGGCTGGGAGAACTAGGCATTCTGGACTTTGAAAAATTTCGAGCAGGGGCCAGAGAAATTCTCCCGGCGACAGAGGCCTCCGCGGCCGGGAGAAATCTCGGCGCTCGGGCAGCGCGTCTACCCATGGGGAGCGGGCAGCCAGAAAATTCTGGCGGCGACCGAGGCCTCCGCGGACGAGGAAAAGGTCATTGGTAATATTACATGTTAAATTAACATGTGTATTAACACATGCTGGGAGAAGCAGGCATTCTGGACTTTGAAAAATTTCGAGCAGGGGCCGGAGAAATTCTCCCGGCGACCGAGGCCTCCGCGGCCGGGAGAACTCTCGGCGCTCGGGCTCCGCGTCTACCAATGGGGAGCGGGCAGCCAGAAAATTCTGGCGGCGACCGAGGCCTCCGCGGCCGAGGAAATGGTCCTTGTTGATTTTACATGTTAAATTAACATGTGTATTAACACAGGCTGGGAGAAGCAAGCCTGCGGGACTCTGCAATACATTGAGCGGGGAGCCAGAAAATTCTGGCGGCGACCGAGGCCTCCGCGGCCGAGGAAATGGTCCTCAATGATTTTACATGTTAAATTAACATGTGTATTAACACAGGCTGGGAGAAGCAAGCCTGCGGGACTCTGCAATACATTGAGCGGGGAGCCAGAAAATTCTGGCGGCGACCGAGGCCTCCGCGGCCGGGGAAATAATCCTCGGTAATTTTACATGTTAAATTAACATGTGTATTAACACAGGCTGGGAGAAGCAGGCATTCTGGACTTTGAAAAATTTCGAGCAGGGGCCGGAGAAATTCTCCCGGCGACCGAGGCCTCCGCGGCCGGGAGAACTTCGGCGCTCGGGCTCCGCGTGTACACGCCGCAAGGCCCATTTTGGGTTATATAGGGGGTAGTGGTGTCTCTGGAGGGAAAAAAAATACACGGTAAATATTGCAGCCAGAGCCTATGGCAATCTGTTGGCGACCGAGGCCTCCACACCCCGGCAAATTTTCGGCTCTCGGACTGTGTGTATTCCACTGGAGACAGGCCTGCGGGACTCTGTAATATATTGAGCCGGGAGCCAGAAAATTCTGGCGGCGACCGAAGCCTCCGCGGCCGGGGAAATAATCCTCGGTAATTTTACATGTTAAATTAACATGTGTATTAACACAGGCTGGGAGAAGCAAGCCTGCGGGTCGCTGCAATATATTGAGCGGGGAGCCAGAAAATTCTGGCGGCGACCGAGGCCTCCGCGGCCGGGGAAATAATCCTCGGTAATTTTACATGTTAAATTAACATGTGTATTAACACAGGCTTGGAGAAGCAAGCCTGCGGGACTCTGCAATACATTGAGCGGGGAGCCAGAAAATTCTGGCGGCGACCGCGGCCTCTGCGGCCAGGGAAATAATCCTCGGTAATTTTACATGTTAAATAACCATGTGTATTAACACAGGCTGGGAGAAGCAAGCATGCGGGACTCTGCAATATATTGAGCAGGGAGCCAGAAAATTCTGGCTGCGACCGAGGCCTCTGCGGCCGAGGAAATGGTCATTGGTAATTTTACATGTTAAATTAACATGTGTTTTAACACAGGCTGGGAGATGCAGGCATTCTGGACTTAGAAAAATTTCGAGCAGGGGCCCGAGAAATTCTCCCGGCGACCGAGGCCTCCGCGGCCGGGAGAACTCTCGAAAACCACCTCGTTCGTGGTTGTTTGCCGTGCGGGGCGAATCGGGAAATCTAGCAAATAGCTGAAGACATTCTCCCGGCGATGGAGGCCTCGGCGGCCGGGAAAAACGCCCGCGCTCGGGCGTTGCGCGCCCCCTTGGCAAGGCCCATTTTGGGTTATATAGGGGGTAGTGGTGTCCCGAGGGGAAAAAATTAACATGTTAAATACTGCTCCCAGGCAATTGTAAAATGTCTCGGCGACGGAAGGCACCACTACCCGGCATATTTACGCCCCTCGGACTCCGTGCGCCAGCCTGTAATAGCGAATCGGGACTTAGAAAAAAAATTCGAGCAGGGAGCCAGAACATTTTCCCGGCGATCGAGGCCTCCGCGGCCGAGGAATTTGTCATTGGTGATTTTGCATGTTAAATTAACATGTGTATTAACACAGGCTTGGAGAAGCAAGCCTGCGGGACTCTGCAATACATTGAGCGGGCAGCCAGAAAATTCTGGCGGCGACCGAGGCCTCCGCGGCCGGGGAAATAATCCTCTGTAATTTTACATGTTAAATTAACATGTGTATTAACACAGGCTTGGAGAAGCAAGCCTGCGGGACGCTGCAATACATTGAGCGGGGAGCCAGAAATTTCTGGCGGCGACCGAGGCCTCTGCGGCCGGGATAATAATCCTTGGTAATTTTACATGTTAAATTAACATGTGTATTAACACAGGCTGGGAGAACTAGGCATTCTAGACTTTGAAAAATTTCGAGCAGGGGCCGGAGAAATTCTCCCGGCGACCGAGGCCTCCGCGGCCGGGAGAACTCTCGGCGCTCGGGCTCCGCGTCTACCCATGGGGAGCGGGAAGCCAGAAAATTCTGGCGGCGACCGAGGCCTCCGCGGCCGAGGAAATGGTCCTTGGTGATTTTACATGTTAAATTAACATGTGTATTAACACAGGCTGGGAAAAGCAAGCCTGCGGGACTCTGCAATATATTGAGCGGGGAGCCAGAAAATTCTGGCGGCGACCGAGGCCTCCACGGCCGGGGAAATAATCCTCGGTAATTTAACATGTTAAATTAACATGTGTATTAACACAGGCTTGGAGAAGCATGCCTGCGGGACTCTGCAATACATTGAGCGGGGAGCCAGAAAATTCTGGCGGCGACCGAGGCCTCTGCGGCCGAGGAAATGGTCATTGGTAATTTTACATGTTAAATTAACATGTGTATTAACACAGGCTGGGAAAAGCAAGCCTGCGGGACTCTGCAATATATTGAGCGGGGAGCCAGAAAATTCTGGCGGCGACCGAGGCCTCCACGGCCGGGGAAATAATCCTCGGTAATTTAACATGTTAAATTAACATGTGTATTAACACAGGCTGGGAGAAGCAGGCATTCTGGACTTTGAAAAATTTCGAGCAGGGGCCGGAGAAATTCTCCCGGCGACCGAGGCCTCCGCGGCCGGGAGAACACTCGGCGCTCGGGCTCCGCGTGTACCCGCGGCAAGGCCCATGTTGGGTTATATAGGGGGTAGTGGTGTCCCGAGGGGGAAAAAATTAACATGTTAAATACAGCTTCCAGGCAATAGAAAAATGTCTCGGCGACGGAAGGCACCACTACCCGGCGAATTCCCGCCCCTCTGACTCCGTGCGCCAGCCTGTAATAGCGAATCGGGACTTAGAAAAAATTCGAGCAGGGAGCCAGACAATTCTGTCGGCGACCGAGGCCTCCGTGGCCGGGGAAATAATCCTCGGTAATTTTACATGTTAAATTAACATGTGTATTAACACAGGCTTGGAGAACCAAGCCTGCGGGACTCTGCAATACATTGAGCGGGGAGCCAGAAAATTCTGGCGGCGACCGAGGCCTCCGCGGCCGGGGAAATAATCCTCGGTAATTTTACATGTTAAATTAACATGTGTATTAACACAGGCTTGGAGAACCAAGCCTGCGGGACTCTGCAATACATTGAGAGGTGAGCCAGAAAATTCTGGCGGCGACCGAGGCCTCCGCGGCCGAGGAAATGGTCCTCGGTGATTTTACATGTTAAATTAACATGTGTATTAACACAGGCTGGGAGAAGCAAGCCTGCGGGACTCTGCAATATATTGAGCGGGGAGCCAGAAAATTCTGGCGGCGACCGAGGCCTCCACGGCCGGGGAAATAATCCTCGATAATTTAACATGTTAAATTAACATGTGTATTAACACAGGCTGGGAGAAGCAGGCATTCTGGACTTTGAAAAATTTCGAGCAGGGGCCGGAGAAATTCTCCCGGCGACCGAGGCCTCCGCGGCCGGGAGAACTTCGGCGCTCGGGCTCTGCGTGTACCCACCGCAAGGCCTATTTTGGGTTTTATAGGGGGTAGTGGTGTCTCTGGAGGGAAAAAATACACGGTAAATATTGCAGCCAGAGCCTATGGCAATCTGTTGGCGACCGAGGCCTCCACACCCCGGCAAATTTTCGGCTCTCGGACTGTGTGTATTCCACTGGAGACAGGCCCTGCGGGACTCTGTAATATATTGAGCCGGGAGCCAGAAAATTCTGGCGGCGACCGAGGCCTCCGCGGCCGAGGAAAAGGTCATTGGTAAAATTACATGTTAAATTAACATGTGTATTAACACAGGCTGGGAGAAGCAGGCATTCTGGACTTAGAAAAATTTCGAGCAGGGGCCCGAGAAATTCTCCCGGCTACGAGGCCTCCGCGGCCGGGAGAACTCTCGGCGCTCGGGCTCCGCGTCTACACATGGGGAGCGGGCAGCCAGAAAATTCTGGCGGCGACCGAGGCCTCCGCGGCCGAGGAAATGGTCCTTGGTGATTTTACATGTTAAATTAACATGTGTATTAACACAGGCTGGGAGAAGCAAGCCTGCGGGTCGCTGCAATATATTGAGCGGGGAGCCAGAAATTTCTGGCGGCGACCGAGGCCTCCGCGGCCGGGGAAATAATCCTCGGTAATTTTACATGTTAAATTAACATGTGTATTAACACAGGCTTGGAGAAGCAAGCATGCGGGACTCTGCAATATATTGAGCAGGGAGCCAGAAAATTCTGGCTGCGACCGAGGCCTCTGCGGCCGAGGAAATGGTCATTGGTAATTTTACATGTTAAATTAACATGTGTTTTAACACAGGTCGGGAGATGCAGGCATTCTGGACTTAGAAAAATTTCGAGCAGGGGCCAGGGAAATTCTCCCTGCGACCGAGGCCTCCGCGGCCGGGAGAACTCTCGAAAACCACCTCGTTCGTGGTTGTTTGTCGTGCGGGGCGAATCGGGAAATCTAGCAAATAGCTGAAGACATTCTCCCGGCGATGGAGGTCTCGGCGGCCGGGAAAAACGCCCGCGCTCGGGCGTTGCGCGCCCCCTTGGCAAGGCCCATTTTGCGTTATATAGGGGGTAGTGGTGTCACGAGGGGAAAAAATTAACATGTTAAATACTGCTCCCAGGCAATTGTAAAATGTCTCGGCGACGGAAGGCACCACTACCCGGCATATTTACGCCCCTCGGACTCCGTGCGCCAGCCTGTAATAGCGAATCGGGACTTAGAAAAAAAATTCGAGCAGGGAGCCAGAACATTTTCCCGGCGATCGAGGCCTCCGCGGCCGAGGAATTTGTCATTGGTGATTTTGCATGTTAAATTAACATGTGTATTAACACAGGCTTGGAGAAGCAAGCCTGCGGGACTCTGCAATACATTGAGCGGGCAGCCAGAAAATTCTGGCGGCGACCGAGGCCTCCGCGGCCGGGGAAATAATCCTCTGTAATTTTACATGTTAAATTAACATGTGTATTAACACAGGCTTGGAGAAGCAAGCCTGCGGGACTCTGCAATACATTGAGCGGGGAGCCAGAAATTTCTGGCGGCGACCGAGGCCTCTGCGGCCGGGATAATAATCCTTGGTAATTTTACATGTTAAATTAACATGTGTATTAACACAGGCTGGGAGAACTAGGCATTCTGGACTTTGAAAAATTTCGAGCAGGGGCCGGAGAAATTCTCCCGGCGACCGAGGCCTCCGCGGCCGGGAGAACTCTCGGCGCTCGGGCTCCGCGTCTACCCATGGGGAGCGGGCAGCCAGAAAATTCTGGCGGCGACCGAGGCCTCCGCGGCCGAGGAAAAGGTCATTGGTAATATTACATGTTAAATTAACATGTGTATTAACACATGCTGGGAGAAGCAGGCATTCTGGACTTTGAAAAATTTCGAGCAGGGGCCGGAGAAATTCTCCCGGCGACCGAGGCCTCCGCGGCCGGGAGAACTCTCGGCGCTTGGGCAGCGCGTCTACCCATGGGGAGCGGGCAGCCAGAAAATTCTGGCGGTGACCGAGGCCTCCGCGGCCGAGGAAATGGTCCTTGGTGATTTTACATGTTAAATTAACATGTGTATTAACACAGGCTGGGAGAAGCAGGCATTCTGGACTTAGAAAAATTTCGAGCAGGGGCCGTTGAAATTCTCCCGGCGACCGAGGCCTCCGCGGCCGGGAGAACTCTCGGCGCTCGGGCTCCGCGTGTACACGCGTCAAGGCCCATTTTGGGTTATATAGGGTGTAGTGGTGTCTCTGGAGGGAAAAAATACACGGTAAATATTGCAGCCAGAGCCTATGGCAATCTGTTGGCGACCGAGGCCTCCACACCCCGGCAAATTTTCGGCTCTCGGACTGTGTGTATTCCACTGGAGACAGGCCTGCGGGACTGTGCAGTATATTGAGCGGGGAGCCAGGAAAATCTCCCGGCGACCGAGGCCTCCGCGGCCGAGGAAATGGTAATTGGTGGTTTTGCATGTAAAATTAACATGTGTATTAACACAAGCTGGGATGAGAGGAATTTGGCGGCGACCGAGGCCTCCTCACCCCGGCAAAATATCAGCTACCGGGCTCTGCATATTCCTACAGAAGCAGGCCTGCAGGACTCTGCAATATATTGAGCGGGAACCAGAAAATTCTGGCGGCGACCGAGGCCTCCGCGGCCGAGGAAAATTGTCATTGGTGGTTTGCATGTAAAATTAACATGTGTATTAACACAAGCTGTGACCAGAGGAATTTGGCGGCGACCGGGGCCTCCACACCCCGGCAAAATATCAGCTACCGGGCTCTGCTTATTCACATTCAAGCAGGCATTAGGGACTCTGAAAAGTTTCGGGCGGGGAGCCAGAAAATTCTCCCGGCCACAGAGCCCTCCCTCCCGAGAGTCTGTGTAAATGCCTGTTATACAGGCCCCATGAATTCCAGCCTTATAGGTTATTTTAAGTCTCCGTTCGTGGTTGTTCGTAAACAACTGCGATTCGGGATTTTGACCTATTTCCTATGATCATGTTCCCGGAGTTAGCCAGCCTCTTTCAGTCAAAATCTCATATTTTGGGTACCTTTGTGAACCCATCGATAGGCCCATTTTGGGTATATTAGGGGGACATGCAATCGGGAAAAATTGGAATTATTTGCAATATGGAAAGAATATGTACATAAATGAAAAGGGAGTCCCCCCGAGTTTTCTCGCCCTATATATATTGCAAAAATATCCAATTAATTATTGTGGAACCTGTAGCACCTTTCTATGAAGCAGAATTAACATTACAGAACGGTTTGAATGCTACCACCTCAGTTTCTCTACAATGCATTGGATTTCAAAGAGGTGAATTACTGTGGATGGTACTGTTGTATGGCTAACAAATCGTCTGGGAAACAATGCAGAATTAAATTAAGAAGGTTGTATGTTTTCTGTTACATGGTGGAGGTGCCCTCTAGTACACAGTAAAATGTTTTGTGGACTGCAGCTCCTTGAGGAATTAATTCAGTATGGGTCTTGTAGTGGTCTGAAAGTGGATGATGAAAAAGAATGTATAATGGTATTCAGAGCACCTCGCGGTGAAGCGGACATGCTACCTCAAAATGCTTGATTGATTCATGCCCAGTTCCCCCAAGAAGCGGTACATTGAAAAAATTGATTTACTTTGTGGATGATACTAGCAAATACTATCCGCTGGGGGAAGTAAGCAGAAATTTGGTGGTCGTATGTTTGTTACATGGTAGAGGTGCTTTCTAGTACACAATGAAATGCTTGGTGTACCGCTGCTCCTTGAAGAATTAATTCCATATGGGTCTAGCCGTGGTCTTAACTGTGAACACGAAGAACTATCTAAAGTGGCCTATCTGTCTGAACTGCAATACACAAGCTGCGAGCCAATGCTATACCTTTCTCAGGTAACGAGCTCTTGTGCGGCGATTCGATTGGATGCGAAATGGTGGGGAACGCGTGTCCGGTCGTCTTAACCAAGTAATGGTTCCCCTCTGTTAACAATGAAATGTTTGATGGATCGCAGCTCCCTGAGAGACAAGTTTCAAAGGGGTTAGTCGCGGTCTTCAATCCTGGCCAAGGTGCAGTCACCATCTATAAGAGATACCTGCTTTACTGAAGGGTAGCAAGAGTTCCCTTGCCCGCATGTTGCTCCGTGGGGGTATATCAGTATAAAGGTAGAAGAAGCCATGATCGGAGCTTCGGTGGATGAGATTGGCGGAGAAGACATGTTCTTGTCTATCTGGTAGATCAGGGGGGTGGCAGCTGATCCGGAGAAAGCAAGCGGACTCCCGATGTTCCGTCGACTCCCAATGTACACTTGAAACATGCACATTTGGGTGGCGAGGGGGCGTTGTGGCCATCCGAAAACATGTCTTCATCTCTCTTATTGGTGGACCGCTGCTCCTTGAAGAATTAATTCCATATGGGT
>NW_026963009.1:22500-23876 GCF_032445375.1 Bacillus rossius redtenbacheri
GTTAGGTTAGGTTAGGTTAGGTTAGGTTAGGTTAGGTAAGGTCATTGTATTTAATTATTTAAAAAAATTTCCCCCTCTCAGGCAATATTAGGTTAGGTTAGGTTAGGTTAGGTTAGGTTAGGTTAGGTTAGGTTAGGTCAGGTCATTGTATTTAATAATTTTTAAATTTTTTTTTACTTTTAGGCAAGGTTAGGTTAAGTTAGGTTAGGTTAGGTCATTGTATTTGATTATTTAAAAAAAATTCCCCTCTCAGGCAATATTAGGTTAGGTTAGGTTAGTTTAGGTTAGGTAAGGTCATTGTATTTAATTATTTAAAAAAATTTCCCCTCTCAGGCAATATTAGGTTAGGTTAGGTTAGGTTAGGTTAGGTTAGGTTAGGTTAGGTTAGGTTAGGTCAAGTCATTGTATTTAATAATTTTTAAATTTTTTTTACTCTCAGGCAAGGTTAGGTTAGGTTAGGTTAGGTTAGGTAAGTTTAGGTTAGGTTAGGTTAGGTTAGGTTAGGTTAGGTTAGGTTAGGTTAGGTTAGGTTAGGTTAGGTTAGGTTAGGTTAGGTTAGGTTAGGTTAGGTTAGGTTAGGTTAGATTAGGTTAGGTTAGGTTAGGTTAGGTTAGGTTAGGTTAGGTTAGGTTAGGTTAGGTCAGGTCATTGTATTTAATAATTTTTAAATTTTTTTTACTCTCAGGCAAGGTTAGGTTAGGTTAGGTTAGGTTAGGTAAGGTTAGGTTAGGTTAGGTTAGGTTAGGTTAGGTTAGGTTAGGTTAGGTTAGGTTAGGTTAGGTTAGGTTAGGTTAGGTTAGGTTAGGTTAGGTTAGGTTAGGTTAGGTTAGGTTAGGTCAGGTCATTGTATTTAATAATTTTTAATTTTTTTTTTACTTTTAGGCAAGGTTAGGTTAAGTTAGGTTAGGTTAGGTCATTGTATTTGATTATTTAAAAAAAATTCCCCTCTCAGGCAATATTAGGTTAGGTTAGATTAGGTAAGTTTAGGTTAGGTAAGGTCATTGTATTTAATTATTTAAAAAAATTTCCCCTCTCAGGCAATATTAGGTTAGGTTAGGTTAGGTTAGGTTAGGTCATTGTATTTAATTATTTAAAAAAAATTCCCCTCTCAGGCAATATTAGGTTAGGTTAGGTTAGGTTAGGTTAGGTCATTGTATTTAATAATTTAAAAAAATTTCCCCTCTCAGGCAATATTAGGATTGGTTAGGTTAGGTTAGGTTAGGTTAGGTCAGGTCATTTTATTTAATAATTTTTAAATTTTTTTTTACTTTTAGGCAAGGTTAGGTTAAGATAGGTTAGGTAAGGTCATTGTATTTAATTATTTAAAAAAAATTCCCCTCTCAGGCAATATTAGGTTAGGTTAGGTTAGGTTAGGT
>NW_026963010.1:0-20000 GCF_032445375.1 Bacillus rossius redtenbacheri
ACTGCACCTTGGCCAGGATTGAAGACCGCGACTAACCCCTTTGAAACTTGTCTCTCAGGGAGCTGCGATCCATCAAACATTTCATTGTTAACAGAGGGGAACCATTACTTGGTTAAGACGATAGGACACGCGTTCCCCACCATTTCGCATCCAATCGAATTGCCGCACAAGAGCTCGTTACCTAAGAAAGGTATAGCATTGGCTCGCAGCTAGTGTATTGCAGTTCAGACAGATAGGCCACTTTAGATAGTTCTTAGTGTTCACAGTTATCACCAAGACTAGACCCATATGGAATTAATTCTTCAAGGAGCAGCGGTCCACCAATAAGAGAGATGAAGACATGTTTTCGGATGGCCACAACGCCCCCTCGCCACCCAAATGTGCATGTTTCAAGTGTACATTGGGAGTTCGACGGAACATCGGGAGTCCGCTTGCTTTCTCCGGATCAGCTGCCACCCCCCTGATCTACCAGATAGACAAGAACATGTCTTCTCCGCCAATCTCATCCACCGAAGCTCCGATCATGGCTTCTTCTACCTTTATACTGATATACCCCCACGGAGCAACATGCGGGCAAGGGAACTCTTGCTACCCTTCAGTAAAGCAGGTATCTCTTATAGATGGTGACTGCACCTTGGCCAGGATTGAAGACCGCGACTAACCCCTTTGAAACTTGTCTCTCAGGGAGCTGCGATCCATCAAACATTTCATTGTTAACAGAGGGGAACCATTACTTGGTTAAGACGACCGGACACGCGTTCCCCACCATTTCGCATCCAATCGAATCGCCGCACAAGAGCTCGTTACCTGAGAAAGGTATAGCATTGGCTCGCAGCTTGTGTATTGCAGTTCAGACAGATAGGCCACTTTAGATAGTTCTTCGTGTTCACAGTTAAGACCACGGCTAGACCCATATGGAATTAATTCTTCAAGGAGCAGCGGTACACCAAGCATTTCATTGTGTACTAGAAAGCACCTCTACCATGTAACAAACATACGACCACCAAATTTCTGCTTACTTCCCCCAGCGGATAGTATTTGCTAGTATCATCCACAAAGTAAATCAATTTTTTCAATGTACCGCTTCTTGGGGGAACTGGGCATGAATCAATCAAGCATTTTGAGGTAGCATGTCCGCTTCACCACTTCATCCACTTTCAGACCACTACAAGACCCATACTGAATTAATTCCTCAAGGAGCTGCAGTCCACAAAACATTTTACTGTGTACTAGAGGGCACCTCCACCATGTAACAGAAAACATACAACCTTCTTAATTTAATTCTGCATTGTTTCCCAGACGATTTGTTAGCCATACAACAGTACCATCCACAGTAATTCACCTCTTTGAAATCCAATGCATTGTAGAGAAACTGAGGTGGTAGCATTCAAACCGTTCTGTAATGTTAATTCTGCTTCATAGAAAGGTGCTACAGGTTCCACAATAATTAATTGGATATTTTTTGCAATATATATAGGGCGAGAAAACTCGGGGGGACTCCCTTTTCATTTATGTACATATTCTTTCCATATTGCAAATAATTCCATTTTTCCCGATTGCATGTCCCCCTAATATACCCAAAATGGGCCTATCGATGGGTTCACAAAGGTACCCAAAATATGAGATTTTGACTGAAAGAGGCTGGCTAACTTCCGGGAACATGATCATAGGAAATAGGTCAAAATCCCGAATCGCAGTTGTTTACGAACAACCACGAACGGAGACTTAAAATAACCTATAAGGCTGGAATTCATGGGGCCTGTATAACAGGCATTTACACAGACTCTCGGGAGGGAGGGCTCTGTGGCCGGGAGAATTTTCTGGCTCCCCGCCCGAAACTTTTCAGAGTCCCTAATGCCTGCTTGAATGTGAATAAGCAGAGCCCGGTAGCTGATATTTTGCCGGGGTGTGGAGGCCCCGGTCGCCGCCAAATTCCTCTGGTCACAGCTTGTGTTAATACACATGTTAATTTTACATGCAAACCACCAATGACAATTTTCCTCGGCCGCGGAGGCCTCGGTCGCCGCCAGAATTTTCTGGTTCCCGCTCAATATATTGCAGAGTCCTGCAGGCCTGCTTCTGTAGGAATATGCAGAGCCCGGTAGCTGATATTTTGCCGGGGTGAGGAGGCCTCGGTCGCCGCCAAATTCCTCTCATCCCAGCTTGTGTTAATACACATGTTAATTTTACATGCAAAACCACCAATTACCATTTCTCGGCCGCGGAGGCCTCGGTCGCCGGGAGATTTTCCTGGCTCCCCGCTCAATATACTGCACAGTCCCGCAGGCCTGTCTCCAGTGGAATACACACAGTCCGAGAGCCGAAAATTTGCCGGGGTGTGGAGGCCTCGGTCGCCAACAGATTGCCATAGGCTCTGGCTGCAATATTTACCGTGTATTTTTTCCCTCCAGAGACACCACTACACCCTATATAACCCAAAATGGGCCTTGACGCGTGTACACGCGGAGCCCGAGCGCCGAGAGTTCTCCCGGCCGCGGAGGCCTCGGTCGCCGGGAGAATTTCAACGGCCCCTGCTCGAAATTTTTCTAAGTCCAGAATGCCTGCTTCTCCCAGCCTGTGTTAATACACATGTTAATTTAACATGTAAAATCACCAAGGACCATTTCCTCGGCCGCGGAGGCCTCGGTCACCGCCAGAATTTTCTGGCTGCCCGCTCCCCATGGGTAGACGCGCTGCCCAAGCGCCGAGAGTTCTCCCGGCCGCGGAGGCCTCGGTCGCCGGGAGAATTTCTCCGGCCCCTGCTCGAAATTTTTCAAAGTCCAGAATGCCTGCTTCTCCCAGCATGTGTTAATACACATGTTAATTTAACATGTAATATTACCAATGACCTTTTCCTCGGCCGCGGAGGCCTCGGTCGCCGCCAGAATTTTCTGGCTGCCCGCTCCCCATGGGTAGACGCGGAGCCCGAGCGCCGAGAGTTCTCCCGGCCGCGGAGGCCTCGGTCGCCGGGAGAATTTCTCCGGCCCCTGCTCGAAATTTTTCAAAGTCCAGAATGCCTAGTTCTCCCAGCCTGTGTTAATACACATGTTAATTTAACATGTAAAATTACCAAGGATTATTATCCCGGCCGCAGAGGCCTCGGTCGCCGCCAGAAATTTCTGGCTCCCCGCTCAATGTATTGCAGAGTCCCGCAGGCTTGCTTCTCCAAGCCTGTGTTAATACACATGTTAATTTAACATGTAAAATTACAGAGGATTATTTCCCCGGCCGCGGAGGCCTCGGTCGCCGCCAGAATTTTCTGGCTGCCCGCTCAATGTATTGCAGAGTCCCGCAGGCTTGCTTCTCCAAGCCTGTGTTAATACACATGTTAATTTAACATGCAAAATCACCAATGACAAATTCCTCGGCCGCGGAGGCCTCGATCGCCGGGAAAATGTTCTGGCTCCCTGCTCGAATTTTTTTTCTAAGTCCCGATTCGCTATTACAGGCTGGCGCACGGAGTCCGAGGGGCGTAAATATGCCGGGTAGTGGTGCCTTCCGTCGCCGAGACATTTTACAATTGCCTGGGAGCAGTATTTAACATGTTAATTTTTTCCCCTCGTGACACCACTACCCCCTATATAACGCAAAATGGGCCTTGCCAAGGGGGCGCGCAACGCCCGAGCGCGGGCGTTTTTCCCGGCCGCCGAGACCTCCATCGCCGGGAGAATGTCTTCAGCTATTTGCTAGATTTCCCGATTCGCCCCGCACGACAAACAACCACGAACGAGGTGGTTTTCGAGAGTTCTCCCGGCCGCGGAGGCCTCGGTCGCAGGGAGAATTTCCCTGGCCCCTGCTCGAAATTTTTCTAAGTCCAGAATGCCTGCATCTCCCAGCCTGTGTTAAAACACATGTTAATTTAACATGTAAAATTACCAATGACCATTTCCTCGGCCGCAGAGGCCTCGGTCGCAGCCAGAATTTTCTGGCTCCCTGCTCAATATATTGCAGAGTCCCGCATGCTTGCTTCTCCAAGCCTGTGTTAATACACATGTTAATTTAACATGTAAAATTACCGAGGATTATTTCCCCGGCCGCGGAGGCCTCGGTCGCCGCCAGAAATTTCTGGCTCCCCGCTCAATATATTGCAGCGACCCGCAGGCTTGCTTCTCCCAGCCTGTGTTAATACACATGTTAATTTAACATGTAAAATCACCAAGGACCATTTCCTCGGCCGCGGAGGCCTCGGTCGCCGCCAGAATTTTCTGGCTGCCCGCTCCCCATGTGTAGACGCGGAGCCCGAGCGCCGAGAGTTCTCCCGGCCGCGGAGGCCTCGTAGCCGGGAGAATTTCTCGGGCCCCTGCTCGAAATTTTTCTAAGTCCAGAATGCCTGCTTCTCCCAGCCTGTGTTAATACACATGTTAATTTAACATGTAATTTTACCAATGACCTTTTCCTCGGCCGCGGAGGCCTCGGTCGCCGCCAGAATTTTCTGGCTCCCGGCTCAATATATTACAGAGTCCCGCAGGCCTGTCTCCAGTGGAATACACACAGTCCGAGAGCCGAAAATTTGCCGGGGTGTGGAGGCCTCGGTCGCCAACAGATTGCCATAGGCTCTGGCTGCAATATTTACCGTGTATTTTTTCCCTCCAGAGACACCACTACCCCCTATAAAACCCAAAATAGGCCTTGCGGTGGGTACACGCAGAGCCCGAGCGCCGAAGTTCTCCCGGCCGCGGAGGCCTCGGTCGCCGGGAGAATTTCTCCGGCCCCTGCTCGAAATTTTTCAAAGTCCAGAATGCCTGCTTCTCCCAGCCTGTGTTAATACACATGTTAATTTAACATGTTAAATTATCGAGGATTATTTCCCCGGCCGTGGAGGCCTCGGTCGCCGCCAGAATTTTCTGGCTCCCCGCTCAATATATTGCAGAGTCCCGCAGGCTTGCTTCTCCCAGCCTGTGTTAATACACATGTTAATTTAACATGTAAAATCACCGAGGACCATTTCCTCGGCCGCGGAGGCCTCGGTCGCCGCCAGAATTTTCTGGCTCACCTCTCAATGTATTGCAGAGTCCCGCAGGCTTGGTTCTCCAAGCCTGTGTTAATACACATGTTAATTTAACATGTAAAATTACCGAGGATTATTTCCCCGGCCGCGGAGGCCTCGGTCGCCGCCAGAATTTTCTGGCTCCCCGCTCAATGTATTGCAGAGTCCCGCAGGCTTGGTTCTCCAAGCCTGTGTTAATACACATGTTAATTTAACATGTAAAATTACCGAGGATTATTTCCCCGGCCACGGAGGCCTCGGTCGCCGACAGAATTGTCTGGCTCCCTGCTCGAATTTTTTCTAAGTCCCGATTCGCTATTACAGGCTGGCGCACGGAGTCAGAGGGGCGGGAATTCGCCGGGTAGTGGTGCCTTCCGTCGCCGAGACATTTTTCTATTGCCTGGAAGCTGTATTTAACATGTTAATTTTTTCCCCCTCGGGACACCACTACCCCCTATATAACCCAACATGGGCCTTGCCGCGGGTACACGCGGAGCCCGAGCGCCGAGTGTTCTCCCGGCCGCGGAGGCCTCGGTCGCCGGGAGAATTTCTCCGGCCCCTGCTCGAAATTTTTCAAAGTCCAGAATGCCTGCTTCTCCCAGCCTGTGTTAATACACATGTTAATTTAACATGTTAAATTACCGAGGATTATTTCCCCGGCCGTGGAGGCCTCGGTCGCCGCCAGAATTTTCTGGCTCCCCGCTCAATATATTGCAGAGTCCCGCAGGCTTGCTTTTCCCAGCCTGTGTTAATACACATGTTAATTTAACATGTAAAATTACCAATGACCATTTCCTCGGCCGCAGAGGCCTCGGTCGCCGCCAGAATTTTCTGGCTCCCCGCTCAATGTATTGCAGAGTCCCGCAGGCATGCTTCTCCAAGCCTGTGTTAATACACATGTTAATTTAACATGTTAAATTACCGAGGATTATTTCCCCGGCCGTGGAGGCCTCGGTCGCCGCCAGAATTTTCTGGCTCCCCGCTCAATATATTGCAGAGTCCCGCAGGCTTGCTTTTCCCAGCCTGTGTTAATACACATGTTAATTTAACATGTAAAATCACCAAGGACCATTTCCTCGGCCGCGGAGGCCTCGGTCGCCGCCAGAATTTTCTGGCTTCCCGCTCCCCATGGGTAGACGCGGAGCCCGAGCGCCGAGAGTTCTCCCGGCCGCGGAGGCCTCGGTCGCCGGGAGAATTTCTCCGGCCCCTGCTCGAAATTTTTCAAAGTCTAGAATGCCTAGTTCTCCCAGCCTGTGTTAATACACATGTTAATTTAACATGTAAAATTACCAAGGATTATTATCCCGGCCGCAGAGGCCTCGGTCGCCGCCAGAAATTTCTGGCTCCCCGCTCAATGTATTGCAGCGTCCCGCAGGCTTGCTTCTCCAAGCCTGTGTTAATACACATGTTAATTTAACATGTAAAATTACAGAGGATTATTTCCCCGGCCGCGGAGGCCTCGGTCGCCGCCAGAATTTTCTGGCTGCCCGCTCAATGTATTGCAGAGTCCCGCAGGCTTGCTTCTCCAAGCCTGTGTTAATACACATGTTAATTTAACATGCAAAATCACCAATGACAAATTCCTCGGCCGCGGAGGCCTCGATCGCCGGGAAAATGTTCTGGCTCCCTGCTCGAATTTTTTTTCTAAGTCCCGATTCGCTATTACAGGCTGGCGCACGGAGTCCGAGGGGCGTAAATATGCCGGGTAGTGGTGCCTTCCGTCGCCGAGACATTTTACAATTGCCTGGGAGCAGTATTTAACATGTTAATTTTTTCCCCTCGGGACACCACTACCCCCTATATAACCCAAAATGGGCCTTGCCAAGGGGGCGCGCAACGCCCGAGCGCGGGCGTTTTTCCCGGCCGCCGAGGCCTCCATCGCCGGGAGAATGTCTTCAGCTATTTGCTAGATTTCCCGATTCGCCCCGCACGGCAAACAACCACGAACGAGGTGGTTTTCGAGAGTTCTCCCGGCCGCGGAGGCCTCGGTCGCCGGGAGAATTTCTCGGGCCCCTGCTCGAAATTTTTCTAAGTCCAGAATGCCTGCATCTCCCAGCCTGTGTTAAAACACATGTTAATTTAACATGTAAAATTACCAATGACCATTTCCTCGGCCGCAGAGGCCTCGGTCGCAGCCAGAATTTTCTGGCTCCCTGCTCAATATATTGCAGAGTCCCGCATGCTTGCTTCTCCCAGCCTGTGTTAATACACATGGTTATTTAACATGTAAAATTACCGAGGATTATTTCCCTGGCCGCAGAGGCCGCGGTCGCCGCCAGAATTTTCTGGCTCCCCGCTCAATGTATTGCAGAGTCCCGCAGGCTTGCTTCTCCAAGCCTGTGTTAATACACATGTTAATTTAACATGTAAAATTACCGAGGATTATTTCCCCGGCCGCGGAGGCCTCGGTCGCCGCCAGAATTTTCTGGCTCCCCGCTCAATATATTGCAGCGACCCGCAGGCTTGCTTCTCCCAGCCTGTGTTAATACACATGTTAATTTAACATGTAAAATTACCGAGGATTATTTCCCCGGCCGCGGAGGCTTCGGTCGCCGCCAGAATTTTCTGGCTCCCGGCTCAATATATTACAGAGTCCCGCAGGCCTGTCTCCAGTGGAATACACACAGTCCGAGAGCCGAAAATTTGCCGGGGTGTGGAGGCCTCGGTCGCCAACAGATTGCCATAGGCTCTGGCTGCAATATTTACCGTGTATTTTTTCCCTCCAGAGACACCACTACCCCCTATATAACCCAAAATGGGCCTTGCGGCGTGTACACGCGGAGCCCGAGCGCCGAAGTTCTCCCGGCCGCGGAGGCCTCGGTCGCCGGGAGAATTTCTCCGGCCCCTGCTCGAAATTTTTCAAAGTCCAGAATGCCTGCTTCTCCCAGCCTGTGTTAATACACATGTTAATTTAACATGTAAAATTACCGAGGATTATTTCCCCGGCCGCGGAGGCCTCGGTCGCCGCCAGAATTTTCTGGCTCCCCGCTCAATGTATTGCAGAGTCCCGCAGGCTTGCTTCTCCCAGCCTGTGTTAATACACATGTTAATTTAACATGTAAAATCATTGAGGACCATTTCCTCGGCCGCGGAGGCCTCGGTCGCCGCCAGAATTTTCTGGCTCCCCGCTCAATGTATTGCAGAGTCCCGCAGGCTTGCTTCTCCCAGCCTGTGTTAATACACATGTTAATTTAACATGTAAAATCAACAAGGACCATTTCCTCGGCCGCGGAGGCCTCGGTCGCCGCCAGAATTTTCTGGCTGCCCGCTCCCCATTGGTAGACGCGGAGCCCGAGCGCCGAGAGTTCTCCCGGCCGCGGAGGCCTCGGTCGCCGGGAGAATTTCTCCGGCCCCTGCTCGAAATTTTTCAAAGTCCAGAATGCCTGCTTCTCCCAGCATGTGTTAATACACATGTTAATTTAACATGTAATATTACCAATGACCTTTTCCTCGTCCGCGGAGGCCTCGGTCGCCGCCAGAATTTTCTGGCTGCCCGCTCCCCATGGGTAGACGCGCTGCCCGAGCGCCGAGATTTCTCCCGGCCGCGGAGGCCTCTGTCGCCGGGAGAATTTCTCTGGCCCCTGCTCGAAATTTTTCAAAGTCCAGAATGCCTAGTTCTCCCAGCCTGTGTTAATACACATGTTAATTTAACATGTAAAATTACCAAGGATTATTATCCCGGCCGCAGAGGCCTCGGTCGCCGCCAGAAATTTCTGGCTCCCCGCTCAATGTATTGCAGAGACCCGCAGGCTTGCTTCTCCAAGCCTGTGTTAATACACATGTTAATTTAACATGTAAAATTACCGAGGATTATTTCCCCGGCCGCGGAGGCCTCGATCGCCGCCAGAAATTTCTGGCTCCCCGCTCAATATATTGCAGCGACCCGCAGGCTTGCTTCTCCCAGCCTGTGTTAATACACATGTTAATTTAACATGTAAAATCACCAAGGACCATTTCCTCGGCCGCGGAGGCCTCGGTCGCCGCCAGAATTTTCTGGCTGCCCGCTCCCCATGTGTAGACGCGGAGCCCGAGCGCCGAGAGTTCTCCCGGCCGCGGAGGCCTCGGTCGCCGCCAGAATTTTCTGGCTCCCCGCTCAATGTATTGCAGAGTCCCGCAGGCTTGCTTCTCCAAGCCTGTGTTAATACACATGTTAATTTAACATGCAAAATCACCAATGACAATTTCCTCGGCCGCGGAGGCCTCCATCGCCGGGAGAATTTTCTGGCTCTCTGCTCGAATTTTTTCTAAGTCCCGATTCGCTATTACAGGCTGGCGCACGGAGTCCGAGGGGCGGAAATATGCCGGGTAGTGGTGCCTTCCGTCGCCGAGACATTTTACAATTGCCTGGGAGCAGTATTTAACATGTTAATTTTTTCCCCCTCGGGACACCACTACCCCCTATATAACCCAAAATGGGCCATGCAATGGGTGCCCACAACGCCCGAGCGCGGGCATTTTTCCCGGGCGCCGAGGCCTCGATCGCCGGGAGAATGTCTCCAGCTATTTGCATGATGTCCCGATTCGCCCCACAAGGCGAACAACCACGAACGAGGTGGTTTTCGTTCGTGGTTGTTTTCGTTCGTGGTTGTTTACTGTTCGTGGTTGTTTTCATTCGTGGTTGTTGTGCGTTCGTGGTTGTTGTCGTTCGGGGTTGTTTTCCGTTCGTGGTTGTTGTCGTTCGTGGTTGTTGTCGTTCGTGGTTGTTGTCGTTCGTGGTTGTTTTCCGTTCGTGGTTGTTTTACGTTCGTGGTTGTTTTCGAGGCAATTGGTACTTTGAAAATTTCAATCGGTTAGCTAGAAAAAATTCTCCCGGCGGTGATTGCCTTGATCGCCGGGAGAATTTTCTGGCTCCCCGATAAAATTTTTTCCAAGTCCCGATTCGCTCTTACTAGCTGGCGCACGGAGTCCGAGGGGCGGGAATTCGCCGGGTAGTGGTGTGTTCCGTCGCCGAGACATTTTCCTATTGCCTGGAAGCAGTATTTAACATGTTAATTTTTTCCCCCTCGGGACACCACTACCCCCTATATAACACAAAATGGGCCTTGCCGCGGGTACACCCGGAGCCCGAGCGCCGAGAGTTCTCCCGGCCGCAGAGGCCTCGGTCGCCGGGAGATTTTCTCCGGCCCCTGCTCGAAATTTTCCAAAGTCCAGAATGCCTGCTTCTCCCAGCCTGTGTTAATACACATGTTAATTTAACATGTAAAATCACCAAGGACCATTTCCTCGGCCGCGGAGGCCTCGGTCGCCGCCAGAATTTTCTGGCTGCCCGCTCCCCAAGGGTAGACGCGGAGCCCGAGCGCCGAGAGTTCTCCCGGCCGCGGAGGCCTCGGTCGCCGGGAGAATTTCTCCGGCCCCTGCTCGAAATTTTTCAAAGTCCAGAATGCCTGCTTCTCCCAGCATGTGTTAATACACATGTTAATTTAACATGTAATATTACCAATGACCTTTTCCTCGGCCGCGGAGGCCTCGGTCGCCGCCAGAATTTTCTGGCTGCCCGCTCCCCATGGGTAGACGCGGAGCCCGAGCGCCGAGAGTTCTCCCGGCCGCGGAGGCCTCGGTCGCCGGGAGAATTTCTCCGGCCCCTGCTCGAAATTTTTCAAAGTCCAGAATGCCTAGTTCTCCCAGCCTGTGTTAATACACATGTTAATTTAACATGTAAAATTACCAAGGATTATTATCCCGGCCGCAGAGGCCTCGGTCGCCGCCAGAAATTTCTGGCTCCCCGCTCAATGTATTGCAGAGTCCCGCAGGCTTGCTTCTCCAAGCCTGTGTTAATACACATGTTAATTTAACATGTAAAATTACAGAGGATTATTTCCCCGGCCGCGGAGGCCACGGTCGCCGCCAGAATTTTCTGGCTGCCCGCTCAATGTATTGCAGAGTCCCGCAGGCTTGCTTCTCCAAGCCTGTGTTAATACACATGTTAATTTAACATGCAAAATCACCAATGACAAATTCCTCGGCCGCGGAGGCCTCGATCGCCGGGAAAATGTTCTGGCTCCCTGCTCGAATTTTTTTTCTAAGTCCCGATTCGCTATTACAGGCTGGCGCACGGAGTCCGAGGGGCGTAAATATGCCGGGTAGTGGTGCCTTCCGTCGCCGAGACATTTTACAATTGCCTGGGAGCAGTATTTAACATGTTAATTTTTTCCCCTCGGGACACCACTACCCCCTATATAACCCAAAATGGGCCTTGCCAAGGGGGCGCGCAACGCCCGAGCGCGGGCGTTTTTCCCGGCCGCCGAGGCCTCCATCGCCGGGAGAATGTCTTCAGCTATTTGCTAGATTTCCCGATTCGCCCCGCACGGCAAACAACCACGAACGAGGTGGTTTTCGAGAGTTCTCCCGGCCGCAGAGGCCTCGGTCGCCGGGAGAATTTCTCGGGCCCCTGCTCGAAATTTTTCTAAGTCCAGAATGCCTGCATCTCCCAGCCTGTGTTAAAACACATGTTAATTTAACATGTAAAATTACCAATGACCATTTCCTCGGCCGCAGAGGCCTCGGTCGCAGCCAGAATTTTCTGGCTCCCTGCTCAATATATTGCAGAGTCCCGCATGCTTGCTTCTCCCAGCCTGTGTTAATACACATGGTTATTTAACATGTAAAATTACCGAGGATTATTTCCCTGGCCGCAGAGGCCGCGGTCGCCGCCAGAATTTTCTGGCTCCCCGCTCAATGTATTGCAGAGTCCCGCAGGCTTGCTTCTCCAAGCCTGTGTTAATACACATGTTAATTTAACATGTAAAATTACCGAGGATTATTTCCCCGGCCGCGGAGGCCTCGGTCGCCGCCAGAATTTTCTGGCTCCCCGCTCAATATATTGCAGCGACCCGCAGGCTTGCTTCTCCCAGCCTGTGTTAATACACATGTTAATTTAACATGTAAAATTACCGAGGATTATTTCCCCGGCCGCGGAGGCCTCGGTCGCCGCCAGAATTTTCTGGCTCCCGGCTCAATATATTACAGAGTCCCGCAGGCCTGTCTCCAGTGGAATACACACAGTCCGAGAGCCGAAAATTTGCCGGCGTGTGGAGGCCTCGGTCGCCAACAGATTGCCATAGGCTCTGGCTGCAATATTTACCGTGTATTTTTTCCCTCCAGAGACACCACTACCCCCTATATAACCCAAAATGGGCCTTGCGGCGGGTACACGCGGAGCCCGAGCGCCGAAGTTCTCCCGGCCGCGGAGGCCTCGGTCGCCGGGAGAATTTCTCCGGCCCCTGCTCGAAATTTTTCAAAGTCCAGAATGCCTGCTTCTCCCAGCCTGTGTTAATACACATGTTAATTTAACATGTAAAATTACCGAGGATTATTTCCCCGGCCGCGGAGGCCTCGGTCGCCGCCAGAATTTTCTGGCTCCCCGCTCAATGTATTGCAGAGTCCCGCAGGCTTGCTTCTCCCAGCCTGTGTTAATACACATGATAATTTAACATGTAAAATCATTGAGGACCATTTCCTCGGCCGCGGAGGCCTCGGTCGCCGCCAGAATTTTCTGGCTCCCCGCTCAATGTATTGCAGAGTCCCGCAGGCTTGCTTCTCCCAGCCTGTGTTAATACACATGTTAATTTAACATGTAAAATCAACAAGGACCATTTCCTCGGCCGCGGAGGCCTCGGTCGCCGCCAGAATTTTCTGGCTGCCCGCTCCCCATTGGTAGACGCGGAGCCCGAGCGCCGAGAGTTCTCCCGGCCGCGGAGGCCTCGGTCGCCGGGAGAATTTCTCCGGCCCCTGCTCGAAATTTTTCAAAGTCCAGAATGCCTGCTTCTCCCAGCATGTGTTAATACACATGTTAATTTAACATGTAATATTACCAATGACCTTTTCCTCGGCCGCGGAGGCCTCGGTCGCCGCCAGAATTTTCTGGCTGCCCGCTCCCCATGGGTAGACGCGCTGCCCGAGCGCCGAGAGTTCTCCCGGCCGCGGAGGCCTCGGTCGCCGGGAGAATTTCTCCGGCCCCTGCTCGAAATTTTTCAAAGTCCAGAATGCCTAGTTCTCCCAGCCTGTGTTAATACACATGTTAATTTAACATGTAAAATTACCAAGGATTATTATCCCGGCCGCAGAGGCCTCGGTCGCCGCCAGAAATTTCTGGCTCCCCGCTCAATGTATTGCAGAGTCCCGCAGGCTTGCTTCTCCAAGCCTGTGTTAATACACATGTTAATTTAACATGTAAAATTACCGAGGATTATTTCCCCGGCCGCGGAGGCCTCGGTCGCCGCCAGAAATTTCTGGCTCCCCGCTCAATATATTGCAGCGACCCGCAGGCTTGCTTCTCCCAGCCTGTGTTAATACACATGTTAATTTAACATGTAAAATCACCAAGGACCATTTCCTCGGCCGCGGAGGCCTCGGTCGCCGCCAGAATTTTCTGGCTGCCCGCTCCCCATGTGTAGACGCGGAGCCCGAGCGCCGAGAGTTCTCACCGGCCGCGGAGGCCTCGGTCGCCGCCAGAATTTTCTGGCTCCCCGCTCAATGTATTGCAGAGTCCCGCAGGCTTGCTTCTCCAAGCCTGTGTTAATACACATGTTAATTTAACATGCAAAATCACCAATGACAATTTCCTCGGCCGCGGAGGCCTCCATCGCCGGGAGAATTTTCTGGCTCTCTGCTCGAATTTTTTCTAAGTCCCGATTCGCTATTACAGGCTGGCGCACGGAGTCCGAGGGGCGGAAATATGCCGGGTAGTGGTGCCTTCCGTCGCCGAGACATTTTACAATTGCCTGGGAGCAGTATTTAACATGTTAATTTTTTCCCCCTCGGGACACCACTACCCCCTATATAACCCAAAATGGGCCATGCAATGGGTGCCCACAACGCCCGAGCGCGGGCATTTTTCCCGGGCGCCGAGGCCTCGATCGCCGGGAGAATGTCTCCAGCTATTTGCATGATGTCCCGATTCGCCCCACAAGGCGAACAACCACGAACGAGGTGGTTTTCGTTCGTGGTTGTTTTCGTTCGTGGTTGTTTACCGTTCGTGGTTGTTTTCATTCGTGGTTGTTGTGCGTTCGTGGTTGTTGTCGTTCGGGGTTGTTTTCCGTTCGTGGTTGTTGTCGTTCGTGGTTGTTGTCGTTCGTGGTTGTTGTCGTTCGTGGTTGTTTTCCGTTCGTGGTTGTTTTACGTTCGTGGTTGTTTTCGAGGCAATTGGTACTTTGAAAATTTCAATCGGTTAGCTAGAAAAAATTCTCCCGGCGGTGATTGCCTTGATCGCCGGGAGAATTTTCTGGCTCCCCGATAAAATTTTTTCCAAGTCCCGATTCGCTCTTACAAGCTGGCGCACGGAGTCCGAGGGGCGGGAATTCGCCGGGTAGTGGTGCGTTCCGTCGCCGAGACATTTTCCTATTGCCTGGAAGCAGTATTTAACATGTTAATTTTTTCCCCCTCGGGACACCACTACCCCCTATATAACACAAAATGGGCCTTGCCGCGGGTACACCCGGAGCCCGAGCGCCGAGAGTTCTCCCGGCCGCAGAGGCCTCGGTCGCCGGGAGAATTTCTCCGGCCCCTGCTCGAAATTTTCCAAAGTCCAGAATGCCTGCTTCTCCCAGCCTGTGTTAATACACATGTTAATTTAACATGTAAAATTACCAAGGACCATTTCCTCGGCCGCGGAGGCCTCGGTCGCCGCCAGAATTTTCTGGCTGCCCGCTCCCCATGGGTAGACGCGGAGCCCGAGCGCCGAGAGTTCTCCCGGCCGCGGAGGCCTCGGTCGCCGGGAGAATTTCTCCGGCCCCTGCTCGAAATTTTTCAAAGTCCAGAATGCCTGCTTCTCCCAGCATGTGTTAATACACATGTTAATTTAACATGTAATATTACCAATGACCTTTTCCTCGGCCGCGGAGGCCTCGGTCGCCGCCAGAATTTTCTGGCTGCCCGCTCCCCATGGGTAGACGCGGAGCCCGAGCGCCGAGAGTTCTCCCGGCCGCGGAGGCCTCGGTCGCCGGGAGAATTTCTCCGGCCCCTGCTCGAAATTTTTCAAAGTCCAGAATGCCTAGTTCTCCCAGCCTGTGTTAATACACATGTTAATTTAACATGTAAAATTAACAAGGATTATTATCCCGGCCGCAGAGGCCTCGGTCGCCGCCAGAAATTTCTGGCTCCCCGCTCAATGTATTGCAGAGTCCCGCAGGCTTGCTTCTCCAAGCCTGTGTTAATACACATGTTAATTTAACATGTAAAATTACAGAGGATTATTTCCCCGGCCGCGGAGGCCTCGGTCGCCGCCAGAATTTTCTGGCTGCCCGCTCAATGTATTGCAGAGTCCCGCAGGCTTGCTTCTCCAAGCCTGTGTTAATACACATGTTAATGTAACATGCAAAATCACCAATGACAAATTCCTCGGCCGCGGAGGCCTCGATCGCCGGGAAAATGTTCTGGCTCCCTGCTCGAATTTTTTTTCTAAGTCCCGATTCGCTATTACAGGCTGGCGCACGGAGTCCGAGGGGCGTAAATATGCCGGGTAGTGGTGCCTTCCGTCGCCGAGACATTTTACAATTGCCTGGGAGCAGTATTTAACATGTTAATTTTTTCCCCTCGGGACACCACTACCCCCTATATAACCCAAAATGGGCCTTGCCAAGGGGGCGCGCAACGCCCGAGCGCGGGCGTTTTTCCCGGCCGCCGAGGCCTCCATCGCCGGGAGAATGTCTTCAGCTATTTGCTAGATTTCCCGATTCGCCCCGCACGGCAAACAACCACGAACGAGGTGGTTTTCGAGAGTTCTTCCGGCCGCGGAGGCCTCGGCCGCCGGGAGAATTTCTCCGGCCCCTGTTCGAAATTTTTCTAAGACCAGAATGCCTGCATCTCCCAGCCTGTGTTAATACACATGTTAATTTAACATGTAAAATCACCAAGGACCATTTCCTCGGCCGCGGAGGCCTCGGTCGCCGCCAGAATTTTCTGGCTGCCCGCTCCCCATGGGTAGACGCGGAGCCCGAGCGCCGAGAGTTCTCCCGGCCGCGGAGGCCTCGGTCGCCGGGAGAATTTCTGCGGCCCCTGCTCGAAATTTTTCAAAGTCCAGAATGCCTGCTTCTCCCAGCATGTGTTAATACACATGTTAATTTAACATGTAATATTACCAATGACCTTTTCCTCGGCCGCGGAGGCCTCGGTCGCCGCCAGAATTTTCTGGCTGCCCGCTCCCCATGGGTAGACGCGGAGCCCGAGCGCCGAGAGTTCTCCCGGCCGCGGAGGCCTCGGTCGCCGGGAGAATTTCTCCGGCCCCTGCTCGAAATTTTTCAAAGTCCAGAATGCCTGCTTCTCCCAGCATGTGTTAATACACATGTTAATTTAACATGTAAAATTACCAAGGATTATTATCCCGGCCGCGGAGGCCTCGGTCGCCGCCAGAATTTTCTGGCTCCCCGCTCAATATATTGCAGAGTCCCGCAGGCTTGCTTCTCCCAGCCAGTGTTAATACACATGTTAATTTAACATGTAAAATCACCGATGACCATTTCCTCGGCCGCGGAGGTCTCGGTCACCGCCAGAATTTTCTGGCTCCCTGCTCGAATTTTTTCTAAGTCCCGATTCGCTATTATAGGCTGGCGCACGGATTCCGAGGGGCGGGAATTCGCCGGGTAGTGGTGCCTTCCGTCGCCGAGACATTTCTCTATTGCCTGGAAGCTGTATTTAACATGTTAATTTTTACCCCTCGGGACACCACTACCCCCTATATAACCCAAAATGGACCTTGCCGCGGGTACACGCGGAGCCCGAGCGCCGAGAGTTCTCCCGGCCGCGGAGGCCTCGGTCGCCGCCAGAATTTTCTGGCTCCCCGCTCAATGTATTGCAGAGTCCCGCAGGCTTGCTTCTCCAAGCCTGTGTTAATACACATGTTAATTTAACATGCAAAATCACCAATGACAATTTCCTCGGCCGCGGAGGCCTCCATCGCCGGGAGAATTTTCTGGCTCTCTGCTCGAATTTTTTCTAAGTCCCGATTCGCTATTACAGGCTGGCGCACGGAGTCCGAGGGGCGGAAATATGCCGGGTAGTGGTGCCTTCCGTCGCCGAGACATTTCTCTATTGCCTGGAAGCTGTATTTAACATGTTAATTTTTTCCCCTCGGGACACCACTACCCCCTATATAACCCAAAATGGGCCTTGCCATGGGTGCGCGCAACGCCCAAACGCGCGCGTTTTTCCCGGCCGCCGAGGCCTCGATCGCCGGGAGAATGTCTCCAGCTATTTGCTTGATTTCCCGATTCGCCCCGCACGGCAAACAACCACGAACGAAAACAACCACGAATAGAGCAAAATTGCTATTTCTCAAGAACTTCTGTGTGGACGTGGCTGCTGCTTCTGCCACAGCTTCTCGGAAGGAAAATACGTCATTACTGATCCAAGCTAATATATTTTTACTGAATATATTAAAAAAAAAAAAAAAGTTAAAAAAAAAAAAACACTGTTTCTATGGAAAACAAAATTTCAAAATAGAAAATAAATTTGAATTAAAAATATTTTAAGATTAATTAATAAATATAAATTAATATTAGTATATATAAAAAAATTATTTTATTTAACATAATTTAAATGGGGTGCTTCTTAAGATATTATCCACATGATAATCCTCATACTCACATATGGCAATAAAATATTTATAATAATATACACCATTCATCCCACACTTTTTTTTATTGATAAAATAATTTTTTTATATAAAATATTTAAAATTAAAATTTTTTTAAAAAAAATTTACACTATTGTGGACTTGAACTGACTTACCTCAGAGAACTAATATTTAAAATTAATTAAAAAAAACCAATGACCTAACCTGACCTAACCAAACCCAACCTAACATAACCTAACCTAACCTAACCTAACCTAACCTAACCTAACCTTGCCTGAGAGGGGAAAAATTTCAAAATAATTAAATACAATGACCTAACCTAACCTAAACAAACCTAACCTAACCTAACATTGCCTGAGAGAGGAAAAATTTAAAAAAATTAAATACAATAACCTAACCTTACATAACCTAACCTAACCTAACCTAACCTTGCCTGAGAGGGAAAAAATTTGAAAATAATTAAATACAATGACCTAATGTAACCTAACCTAACCTAACCTTGCCTGAGAGAGGAAAATTTTTAAAAAATTAAATACAATGACCTAACCTAACATAACCTAACCTAACCTAACCTAACCTAACCCAACCTAACCTAACCTAACCTAACCTAACCTAACCTAACCTAACCTAACCTAACCTAACCTAACCTAACCTAACCTAACCTAATATTGCCTGAGAGGGGAAATTTTTTTAAATAATTAAATACAATGACCTTACCTAACCTAAACTAACCTAACCTAACCTAATATTGCCTGAGAGGGGAATTTTTTTTAAATAATCAAATACAATGACCTAACCTAACCTAACTTAACCTAACCTTGCCTAAAAGTAAAAAAAAATTTAAAAATTATTAAATACAATGACCTGACCTAACCTAACCTAACCTAACCTAACCTAACCTAACCTAACCTAACCTAATATTGCCTGAGAGGGGAAATTTTTTTAAATAATTAAATACAATGACCTTACCTAACCTAACCTAACCTAACCTAACCTAACCTAACATAACCTAACCTAACCTAACCTAACCTAACCTAACCTAACCTAACCTAACCTAACCTAACCTAACCTAACCTAACCTAACCTAACCTAACCTAACCCTAACCTAACCTAACCTAACCTAACCTAACCTAACCTAACCTAACCTAACCTAACCTAACCTAACCTAACCTAAACTAACCTAACCTAACCTAACCTAACCTAACCTAACCTAACCTATCCTAACTTAACCTAACCTAACCTAACCTAACCTAACCTAACCTAACCTAACCTAACCTAACCTAACCTAACCTAACCTAACCTAACCTAACCTAACCTAACCTAACCTAACCTAACCTAACCTAACCTAACCTAACCTAACCTAACCTAACCTAACCTAACCTAACCTAACCTAACCTAACCTAACCTAACCTAACCTAACCTAACCTAACCTAACCTAACCTAACCTAACCTAACCTAACCTAACCTAACCTAATATTGCCTGAGAGGGGAATTTTTTTTAAATAATCAAATACAATGACCTAACCTAACCTAACTTAACCTAACCTTGCCTAAAAGTAAAAAAAAATTTAAAAATTATTAAATACAATGACCTGACCTAACCTAACCTAACCTAACCTAACCTAACCTAACCTAACCTAACCTAATATTGCCTGAGAGGGGAAATTTTTTTAAATAATTAAATACAATGACCTTACCTAACCTAACCTAACCTAACCTAACCTAACCTAACATAACCTAACCTAACCTAACCTAACCTAACCTAACCTAACCTAACCTAACCTAACCTAACCTAACCTAACCTAACCTAACCTAACCTAACCTAACCTAACCTAACCTAACCTAACCTAACCTAACCTAACCTAACCTAACCTAACCTAACCTAACCTAACCTAACCTAACCTAACCTAACTTAACCTAACCTTACCTAACCTAACCTAACCTAACCTAACCTTGCCTGAGAGTAAAAAAAATTTAAAAATTATTAAATACAATGACCTGACCTAACCTAACCTAACCTAACCTAACCTAACCTAACCTAACCTAACCTAATATTGCCTGAGAGGGGAATTTTTTTTAAATAATTAAATACAATGACCTAACCTAACCTAACCTAACCTAACCTAATATTGCCTGAGAGGGGAATTTTTTTTAAATAATTAAATACAATGACCTAACCTAACCTAACCTAACCTAACCTAATATTGCCTGAGAGGGGAAATTTTTTTAAATAATTAAATACAATGACCTTACCTAACCTAAACTTACCTAATCTAACCTAACCTAATATTGCCTGAGAGGGGAATTTTTTTTAAATAATCAAATACAATGACCTAACCTAACCTAACTTAACCTAACCTTGCCTAAAAGTAAAAAAAAAAATTAAAAATTATTAAATACAATGACCTGACCTAACCTAACCTAACCTAACCTAACCTAACCTAA
>NW_026963011.1:17500-23738 GCF_032445375.1 Bacillus rossius redtenbacheri
TACCATCGACAGTTGATAAGGCAGACATTTGAAAGATGCGTCGCCGGTACGGAGACCGTGCGATCAGCACAAAGTTATCCAGAGTCACCAAAGCAAACGGACGCAGACGAGCCACGCCGATTGGTTTTGATCTAATAAAAGCATCCCTCCCATTTCTGGTCGGGACTCAGTTCAGCATGTATTAGCTCTAGAATTACCACAGTTATCCAAGTCATGTGGTACGATCTAAGGAACCATAACTGATTTAATGAGCCATTCGCGGTTTCACCTTATTTTGGCTTGCACTTAGACATGCATGGCTTAATCTTTGAGACAAGCATATGACTACTGGCAGGATCAACCAGGGAGCTGCTAGCAGCTTTTTTTTTCGTTCGGAGGAACCTCCCGGGTCCGCAGAGCACCGGGTCCGAATCTTATGATGTACATTTTTTTTTCCTTCTGTATCAACAAGTACGGGGGCGACTTCCCAATATCGACACCCGCTTTGCAATTGCAAAGTCTTTCCTTCCATCTCTAATTAATTTTCCTAGGGAGTAGGCGAGGCCAAACTTCCAAGGCTTTCACTGGCGAATATATCGCGCTCTTAGAAACTCGCATGGTACTTGGCGAGTGGATTTCAAATTATATGATCGGTGCCCACATTCGGGCGCGGCCCACTGCGGGAGCAGACCGTTGGCCCGTGGGCTCGCTGTGAACTAATTTGCCCACTGGTCCGAAAAGTATTCATTTCTAAACACCTTTGGCCAGGGCTGAAGACCGCGACTAACCCCTTTGAAACTTGTCTCTCAGGGAGCTGCGATCCATCAAACATTTCATTGTTAACAGAGGGGAACCATTACTTGGTTAAGACGATAGGACACGCGTTCCCCACCATTTCGCATCCAATCGAATTGCCGCACAAGAGCTCGTTACCTGAGAAAGGTATAGCATTGGCTCGCAGCTAGTGTATTGCAGTTCAGACAGATAGGCCACTTTAGATAGTTCTTAGTGTTCACAGTTATCACCAAGACTAGACCCATATGGATTTAATTCTTCAAGGAGCAGCGGTCCACCAATAAGAGAGATGAAGACATGTTTTCGGATGGCCACAACGCCCCCTCGCCACCCAAATGTGCATGTTTTAAGTGTACATTGGGAGTCGACGGAACATCGGGAGTCCGCTTGCTTTCTCCGGATCAGCTGCCACCCCCCTGATCTACCAGATAGACAAGAACATGTCTTCTCCACCAATCTCATCCACCGAAGCTCCGATCATGGCTTCTTCTACCTTTATACTGATATACCCCCACGGAGCAACATGCGGGCAAGGGAACTCTTGCTACCCTTCAGTAAAGCAGGTATCTCTTATAGATGGTGACTGCACCTTGGCCAGGATTGAAGACCGCGACTAACCCCTTTGAAACTTGTCTCTCAGGGAGCTGCGATCCATCAAACATTTCATTGTTAACAGAGGGGAACCATTACTTGGTTAAGACGATAGGACACGCGTTCCCCACCATTTCGCATCCAATCGAATTGCCGCACAAGAGCTCGTTACCTAAGAAAGGTATAGCATTGGCTCGCAGCTAGTGTATTGCAGTTCAGACAGATAGGCCACTTTAGATAGTTCTTAGTGTTCACAGTTATCACCAAGACTAGACCCATATGGAATTAATTCTTCAAGGAGCAGCGGTCCACCAATAAGAGAGATGAAGACATGTTTTCGGATGGCCACAACGCCCCCTCGCCACCCAAATGTGCATGTTTCAAGTGTACATTGGGAGTCGACGGAACATCGGGAGTCCGCTTGCTTTCTCCGGATCAGCTGCCACCCCCCTGATCTACCAGATAGACAAGAACATGTCTTCTCCGCCAATCTCATCCACCGAAGCTCCGATCATGGCTTCTTCTACCTTTATACTGATATACCCCCACGGAGCAACATGCGGGCAAGGGAACTCTTGCTACCCTTCAGTAAAGCAGGTATCTCTTATAGATGGTGACTGCACCTTGGCCAGGATTGAAGACCGCGACTAACCCCTTTGAAACTTGTCTCTCAGGGAGCTGCGATCCATCAAACATTTCATTGTTAACAGAGGGGAACCATTACTTGGTTAAGACGACCGGACACGCGTTCCCCACCATTTCGCATCCAATCGAATCGCCGCACAAGAGCTCGTTACCTGAGAAAGGTATAGCATTGGCTCGCAGCTTGTGTATTGCAGTTCAGACAGATAGGCCACTTTAGATAGTTCTTCGTGTTCACAGTTAAGACCACGGCTAGACCCATATGGAATTAATTCTTCAAGGAGCAGCGGTACACCAAGCATTTCATTGTGTACTAGAAAGCACCTCTACCATGTAACAAACATACGACCACCAAATTTCTGCTTACTTCCCCCAGCGGATAGTATTTGCTAGTATCATCCACAAAGTAAATCAATTTTTTCAATGTACCGCTTCTTGGGGGAACTGGGCATGAATCAATCAAGCATTTTGAGGTAGCATGTCCGCTTCACCGCGAGGTGCTCTGAATACCATTATACATTCTTTTTCATCATCCACTTTCAGACCACTACAAGACCCATACTGAATTAATTCCTCAAGGAGCTGCAGTCCACAAAACATTTTACTGTGTACTAGAGGGCACCTCCACCATGTAACAGAAAACATACAACCTTCTTAATTTAATTCTGCATTGTTTCCCAGACGATTTGTTAGCCATACAACAGTACCATCCACAGTAATTCACCTCTTTGAAATCCAATGCATTGTAGAGAAACTGAGGTGGTAGCATTCAAACCGTTCTGTAATGTTAATTCTGCTTCATAGAAAGGTGCTACAGGTTCCACAATAATTAATTGGATATTTTTGCAATATATATAGGGCGAGAAAACTCGGGGGGACTCCCTTTTCATTTATGTACATATTCTTTCCATATTGCAAATAATTCCAATTTTTCCCGATTGCATGTCCCCCTAATATACCCAAAATGGGCCTATCGATGGGTTCACAAAGGTACCCAAAATATGAGATTTTGACTGAAAGAGGCTGGCTAACTTCCGGGAACATGATCATAGGAAATAGGTCAAAATCCCGAATCGCAGTTGTTTACGAACAACCACGAACGGAGACTTAAAATAACCTATAAGGCTGGAATTCATGGGGCCTGTATAACAGGCATTTACACAGACTCTCGGGAGGGAGGGCTCTGTGGCCGGGAGAATTTTCTGGCTCCCCGCCCGAAACTTTTCAGAGTCCCTAATGCCTGCTTGAATGTGAATAAGCAGAGCCCGGTAGCTGATATTTTGCCGGGTGTGTGGAGGCCCCGGTCGCCGCCAAATTCCTCTGGTCACAGCTTGTGTTAATACACATGTTAATTTTACATGCAAACCACCAATGACAATTTTCCTCGGCCGCGGAGGCCTCGGTCGCCGCCAGAATTTTCTGGTTCCCGCTCAATATATTGCAGAGTCCTGCAGGCCTGCTTCTGTAGGAATATGCAGAGCCCGGTAGCTGATATTTTGCCGGGGTGAGGAGGCCTCGGTCGCCGCCAAATTCCTCTCATCCCAGCTTGTGTTAATACACATGTTAATTTTACATGCAAAACCACCAATTACCATTTCCTCGGCCGCGGAGGCCTCGGTCGCCGGGAGATTTTCCTGGCTCCCCGCTCAATATACTGCACAGTCCCGCAGGCCTGTCTCCAGTGGAATACACACAGTCCGAGAGCCGAAAATTTGCCGGGGTGTGGAGGCCTCGGTCGCCAACAGATTGCCATAGGCTCTGGCTGCAATATTTACCGTGTATTTTTTCCCTCCAGAGACACCACTACACCCTATATAACCCAAAATGGGCCTTGACGCGTGTACACGCGGAGCCCGAGCGCCGAGAGTTCTCCCGGCCGCGGAGCGCCTCGGTCGCCGGGAGAATTTCAACGGCCCCTGCTCGAAATTTTTCTAAGTCCAGAATGCCTGCTTCTCCCAGCCTGTGTTAATACACATGTTAATTTAACATGTAAAATCACCAAGGACCATTTCCTCGGCCGCGGAGGCCTCGGTCACCGCCAGAATTTTCTGGCTGCCCGCTCCCCATGGGTAGACGCGCTGCCCAAGCGCCGAGAGTTCTCCCGGCCGCGGAGGCCTCGGTCGCCGGGAGAATTTCTCCGGCCCCTGCTCGAAATTTTTCAAAGTCCAGAATGCCTGCTTCTCCCAGCATGTGTTAATACACATGTTAATTTAACATGTAATATTACCAATGACCTTTTCCTCGGCCGCGGAGGCCTCGGTCGCCGCCAGAATTTTCTGGCTGCCCGCTCCCCATGGGTAGACGCGGAGCCCGAGCGCCGAGAGTTCTCCCGGCCGCGGAGGCCTCGGTCGCCGGGAGAATTTCTCCGGCCCCTGCTCGAAATTTTTCAAAGTCCAGAATGCCTAGTTCTCCCAGCCTGTGTTAATACACATGTTAATTTAACATGTAAAATTACCAAGGATTATTATCCCGGCCGCAGAGGCCTCGGTCGCCGCCAGAAATTTCTGGCTCCCCGCTCAATGTATTGCAGAGTCCCGCAGGCTTGCTTCTCCAAGCCTGTGTTAATACACATGTTAATTTAACATGTAAAATTACAGAGGATTATTTCCCCGGCCGCGGAGGCCTCGGTCGCCGCCAGAATTTTCTGGCTGCCCGCTCAATGTATTGCAGAGTCCCGCAGGCTTGCTTCTCCAAGCCTGTGTTAATACACATGTTAATTTAACATGCAAAATCACCAATGACAAATTCCTCGGCCGCGGAGGCCTCGATCGCCGGGAAAATGTTCTGGCTCCCTGCTCGAATTTTTTTTCTAAGTCCCGATTCGCTATTACAGGCTGGCGCACGGAGTCCGAGGGGCGTAAATATGCCGGGTAGTGGTGCCTTCCGTCGCCGAGACATTTTACAATTGCCTGGGAGCAGTATTTAACATGTTAATTTTTTCCCCTCGTGACACCACTACCCCCTATATAACGCAAAATGGGCCTTGCCAAGGGGGCGCGCAACGCCCGAGCGCGGGCGTTTTTCCCGGCCGCCGAGACCTCCATCGCCGGGAGAATGTCTTCAGCTATTTGCTAGATTTCCCGATTCGCCCCGCACGACAAACAACCACGAACGAGGTGGTTTTCGAGAGTTCTCCCGGCCGCGGAGGCCTCGGTCGCAGGGAGAATTTCCCTGGCCCCTGCTCGAAATTTTTCTAAGTCCAGAATGCCTGCATCTCCCAGCCTGTGTTAAAACACATGTTAATTTAACATGTAAAATTACCAATGACCATTTCCTCGGCCGCAGAGGCCTCGGTCGCAGCCAGAATTTTCTGGCTCCCTGCTCAATATATTGCAGAGTCCCGCATGCTTGCTTCTCCAAGCCTGTGTTAATACACATGTTAATTTAACATGTAAAATTACCGAGGATTATTTCCCCGGCCGCGGAGGCCTCGGTCGCCGCCAGAAATTTCTGGCTCCCCGCTCAATATATTGCAGCGACCCGCAGGCTTGCTTCTCCCAGCCTGTGTTAATACACATGTTAATTTAACATGTAAAATCACCAAGGACCATTTCCTCGGCCGCGGAGGCCTCGGTCGCCGCCAGAATTTTCTGGCTGCCCGCTCCCCATGTGTAGACGCGGAGCCCGAGCGCCGAGAGTTCTCCCGGCCGCGGAGGCCTCGTAGCCGGGAGAATTTCTCGGGCCCCTGCTCGAAATTTTTCTAAGTCCAGAATGCCTGCTTCTCCCAGCCTGTGTTAATACACATGTTAATTTAACATGTAATTTTACCAATGACCTTTTCCTCGGCCGCGGAGGCCTCGGTCGCCGCCAGAATTTTCTGGCTCCCGGCTCAATATATTACAGAGTCCCGCAGGCCTGTCTCCAGTGGAATACACACAGTCCGAGAGCCGAAAATTTGCCGGGGTGTGGAGGCCTCGGTCGCCAACAGATTGCCATAGGCTCTGGCTGCAATATTTACCGTGTATTTTTTCCCTCCAGAGACACCACTACCCCCTATAAAACCCAAAATAGGCCTTGCGGTGGGTACACGCAGAGCCCGAGCGCCGAAGTTCTCCCGGCCGCGGAGGCCTCGGTCGCCGGGAGAATTTCTCCGGCCCCTGCTCGAAATTTTTCAAAGTCCAGAATGCCTGCTTCTCCCAGCCTGTGTTAATACACATGTTAATTTAACATGTTAAATTATCGAGGATTATTTCCCCGGCCGTGGAGGCCTCGGTCGCCGCCAGAATTTTCT
>NW_026963012.1:0-23725 GCF_032445375.1 Bacillus rossius redtenbacheri
CTCTTCATTTGTTGAATGTACACACGACTTTTCTGTATTGTCTCTGCACTTGGGCACATTACATTACAACAATCAATTTTTCACTATCATCCATTCTTACAAGTTGGTAACAATGTTTATTACATTTAAAACAAACTTAAAGTTTATTACATTTTGTGGTGGGCCGATCCCGGTGGTACTGCAATACCGGGCCAACCCGCGGCGGAGGTGGGGCAAGCCCCTAGCACTCCGCCCTGTTCCAAAAATCAGTTTAATATTCTGGTCCTGCGATGCAGGACGTATCAGATATTAAGCTGATAAGAACAGATACTACACTTTGATCTTAGCCAAAAGGCCGAGAAGCGATAACAATCCTAATGAACCAGGAGCTATATGGGCTCCCTATTACTAAATCAAATGCTATAACAAGGTCTACTGACTTCCATAAACGACTGTACACTTTCGACGAGCCGTCATACTCTACACCACACATGCACAAGCATGGTCTGTACATTGATAATATCTTCAATACAGTGACACGAGGTATTACAATCCAAATGAATCACTATTCACCAGCAATAAACAAAAAACTTGGTATATCCATAACAACGCTCTTACAATTACCGTACTTTCCACTTGCTGCAGCACAAGCTGGTCCCTTAGATTAACTGCAGTTTCAATAAGGCAAGAATGATTCTCATGGGAGAGTTGACTTTATACATTACATTTTAATTGTCAATATAATTTTATCTAAACAGATATTTAACGTTGCCTAAGCAATGTGCCCCCATGCTGGCATGCACTAGGCAGTGGCCAGCAGGGTCAATCGCACTCCCCGGACCAGGTCCGGGGGCAATCCGTCACAAAAAATGCTGCCAAGACAAAGTGTAGAAGAATCGCAGATACTACACTTCGATCTTAGCCAAAAGGCCGAGAAGCGATACTACACTCTGATCTTAGCCGAAAGGCCGAGAAACATCCCTTAAAATACACATCAAAATTAATATTGCACATTGTAAAACTCCATTAACCAAACACATGTAGTTCAACAGATAAAAAAAAGTCAATACAATTCATACAAATATTAACATGAGTAATGAATAACAATAATAGTAATAAAAGGTTTCACAACAAGCCTTAACCACACACTTACATAAACTCACGCATCGACATGACAAAATACATTTTCAATACATCATCATTATTATCATTTAACACTGCCTAATTGTTAATTATATTGAATTTTTTCTCACACAGCTAAATTTATTAAACATTCACAACAAGCACTACATTGTATGATAAAATAAAATAATTAATTCCTATTATTCTGCACACAAAATTGCTAAGTTCCTACATGTTCTCGCATTCCAAGTTCGTCCCTTGGGCATCCTTGTAGTTCCTGTTCGGCCGCCCCTGGCAGCACCTACTGGATCAGCTTTCTCTTCCTCTTCATTTGTTGAATGTACACACGACTTTTCTGTATTGTCTCTGCACTTGGGCACATTACATTACAACAATCAATTTTTCACTATCATCCATTCTTACAAGTTGGTAACAATGTTTATTACATTTAAAACAAACTTAAAGTTTATTACATTTTGTGGTGGGCCGATCCCGGTGGTACTGCAATACCGGGCCAACCCGCGGCGGAGGTGGGGCAAGCCCCTAGCACTCCGCCCTGTTCCAAAAATCAGTTTAATATTCTGGTCCTGCGATGCAGGACGTATCAGATATTAAGCTGATAAGAACAGATACTACACTTTGATCTTAGCCAAAAGGCCGAGAAGCGATAACAATCCTAATGAACCAGGAGCTATATGGGCTCCCTATTACTAAATCAAATGCTATAACAAGGTCTACTGACTTCCATAAACGACTGTACACTTTCGACGAGCCGTCATACTCTACACCACACATGCACAAGCATGGTCTGTACATTGATAATATCTTCAATACAGTGACACGAGGTATTACAATCCAAATGAATCACTATTCACCAGCAATAAACAAAAAACTTGGTATATCCATAACAACGCTCTTACAATTACCGTACTTTCCACTTGCTGCAGCACAAGCTGGTCCCTTAGATTAACTGCAGTTTCAATAAGGCAAGAATGATTCTCATGGGAGAGTTGACTTTATACATTACATTTTAATTGTCAATATAATTTTATCTAAACAGATATTTAACGTTGCCTAAGCAATGTGCCCCCATGCTGGCATGCACTAGGCAGTGGCCAGCAGGGTCAATCGCACTCCCCGGACCAGGTCCGGGGGCAATCCGTCACAAAAAATGCTGCCAAGACAAAGTGTAGAAGAATCGCAGATACTACACTTCGATCTTAGCCAAAAGGCCGAGAAGCGATACTACACTCTGATCTTAGCCGAAAGGCCGAGAAACATCCCTTAAAATACACATCAAAATTAATATTGCACATTGTAAAACTCCATTAACCAAACACATGTAGTTCAACAGATAAAAAAAAGTCAATACAATTCATACAAATATTAACATGAGTAATGAATAACAATAATAGTAATAAAAGGTTTCACAACAAGCCTTAACCACACACTTACATAAACTCACGCATCGACATGACAAAATACATTTTCAATACATCATCATTATTATCATTTAACACTGCCTAATTGTTAATTATATTGAATTTTTTCTCACACAGCTAAATTTATTAAACATTCACAACAAGCACTACATTGTATGATAAAATAAAATAATTAATTCCTATTATTCTGCACACAAAATTGCTAAGTTCCTACATGTTCTCGCATTCCAAGTTCGTCCCTTGGGCATCCTTGTAGTTCCTGTTCGGCCGCCCCTGGCAGCACCTACTGGATCAGCTTTCTCTTCCTCTTCATTTGTTGAATGTACACACGACTTTTCTGTATTGTCTCTGCACTTGGGCACATTACATTACAACAATCAATTTTTCACTATCATCCATTCTTACAAGTTGGTAACAATGTTTATTACATTTAAAACAAACTTAAAGTTTATTACATTTTGTGGTGGGCCGATCCCGGTGGTACTGCAATACCGGGCCAACCCGCGGCGGAGGTGGGGCAAGCCCCTAGCACTCCGCCCTGTTCCAAAAATCAGTTTAATATTCTGGTCCTGCGATGCAGGACGTATCAGATATTAAGCTGATAAGAACAGATACTACACTTTGATCTTAGCCAAAAGGCCGAGAAGCGATAACAATCCTAATGAACCAGGAGCTATATGGGCTCCCTATTACTAAATCAAATGCTATAACAAGGTCTACTGACTTCCATAAACGACTGTACACTTTCGACGAGCCGTCATACTCTACACCACACATGCACAAGCATGGTCTGTACATTGATAATATCTTCAATACAGTGACACGAGGTATTACAATCCAAATGAATCACTATTCACCAGCAATAAACAAAAAACTTGGTATATCCATAACAACGCTCTTACAATTACCGTACTTTCCACTTGCTGCAGCACAAGCTGGTCCCTTAGATTAACTGCAGTTTCAATAAGGCAAGAATGATTCTCATGGGAGAGTTGACTTTATACATTACATTTTAATTGTCAATATAATTTTATCTAAACAGATATTTAACGTTGCCTAAGCAATGTGCCCCCATGCTGGCATGCACTAGGCAGTGGCCAGCAGGGTCAATCGCACTCCCCGGACCAGGTCCGGGGGCAATCCGTCACAAAAAATGCTGCCAAGACAAAGTGTAGAAGAATCGCAGATACTACACTTCGATCTTAGCCAAAAGGCCGAGAAGCGATACTACACTCTGATCTTAGCCGAAAGGCCGAGAAACATCCCTTAAAATACACATCAAAATTAATATTGCACATTGTAAAACTCCATTAACCAAACACATGTAGTTCAACAGATAAAAAAAAGTCAATACAATTCATACAAATATTAACATGAGTAATGAATAACAATAATAGTAATAAAAGGTTTCACAACAAGCCTTAACCACACACTTACATAAACTCACGCATCGACATGACAAAATACATTTTCAATACATCATCATTATTATCATTTAACACTGCCTAATTGTTAATTATATTGAATTTTTTCTCACACAGCTAAATTTATTAAACATTCACAACAAGCACTACATTGTATGATAAAATAAAATAATTAATTCCTATTATTCTGCACACAAAATTGCTAAGTTCCTACATGTTCTCGCATTCCAAGTTCGTCCCTTGGGCATCCTTGTAGTTCCTGTTCGGCCGCCCCTGGCAGCACCTACTGGATCAGCTTTCTCTTCCTCTTCATTTGTTGAATGTACACACGACTTTTCTGTATTGTCTCTGCACTTGGGCACATTACATTACAACAATCAATTTTTCACTATCATCCATTCTTACAAGTTGGTAACAATGTTTATTACATTTAAAACAAACTTAAAGTTTATTACATTTTGTGGTGGGCCGATCCCGGTGGTACTGCAATACCGGGCCAACCCGCGGCGGAGGTGGGGCAAGCCCCTAGCACTCCGCCCTGTTCCAAAAATCAGTTTAATATTCTGGTCCTGCGATGCAGGACGTATCAGATATTAAGCTGATAAGAACAGATACTACACTTTGATCTTAGCCAAAAGGCCGAGAAGCGATAACAATCCTAATGAACCAGGAGCTATATGGGCTCCCTATTACTAAATCAAATGCTATAACAAGGTCTACTGACTTCCATAAACGACTGTACACTTTCGACGAGCCGTCATACTCTACACCACACATGCACAAGCATGGTCTGTACATTGATAATATCTTCAATACAGTGACACGAGGTATTACAATCCAAATGAATCACTATTCACCAGCAATAAACAAAAAACTTGGTATATCCATAACAACGCTCTTACAATTACCGTACTTTCCACTTGCTGCAGCACAAGCTGGTCCCTTAGATTAACTGCAGTTTCAATAAGGCAAGAATGATTCTCATGGGAGAGTTGACTTTATACATTACATTTTAATTGTCAATATAATTTTATCTAAACAGATATTTAACGTTGCCTAAGCAATGTGCCCCCATGCTGGCATGCACTAGGCAGTGGCCAGCAGGGTCAATCGCACTCCCCGGACCAGGTCCGGGGGCAATCCGTCACAAAAAATGCTGCCAAGACAAAGTGTAGAAGAATCGCAGATACTACACTTCGATCTTAGCCAAAAGGCCGAGAAGCGATACTACACTCTGATCTTAGCCGAAAGGCCGAGAAACATCCCTTAAAATACACATCAAAATTAATATTGCACATTGTAAAACTCCATTAACCAAACACATGTAGTTCAACAGATAAAAAAAAGTCAATACAATTCATACAAATATTAACATGAGTAATGAATAACAATAATAGTAATAAAAGGTTTCACAACAAGCCTTAACCACACACTTACATAAACTCACGCATCGACATGACAAAATACATTTTCAATACATCATCATTATTATCATTTAACACTGCCTAATTGTTAATTATATTGAATTTTTTCTCACACAGCTAAATTTATTAAACATTCACAACAAGCACTACATTGTATGATAAAATAAAATAATTAATTCCTATTATTCTGCACACAAAATTGCTAAGTTCCTACATGTTCTCGCATTCCAAGTTCGTCCCTTGGGCATCCTTGTAGTTCCTGTTCGGCCGCCCCTGGCAGCACCTACTGGATCAGCTTTCTCTTCCTCTTCATTTGTTGAATGTACACACGACTTTTCTGTATTGTCTCTGCACTTGGGCACATTACATTACAACAATCAATTTTTCACTATCATCCATTCTTACAAGTTGGTAACAATGTTTATTACATTTAAAACAAACTTAAAGTTTATTACATTTTGTGGTGGGCCGATCCCGGTGGTACTGCAATACCGGGCCAACCCGCGGCGGAGGTGGGGCAAGCCCCTAGCACTCCGCCCTGTTCCAAAAATCAGTTTAATATTCTGGTCCTGCGATGCAGGACGTATCAGATATTAAGCTGATAAGAACAGATACTACACTTTGATCTTAGCCAAAAGGCCGAGAAGCGATAACAATCCTAATGAACCAGGAGCTATATGGGCTCCCTATTACTAAATCAAATGCTATAACAAGGTCTACTGACTTCCATAAACGACTGTACACTTTCGACGAGCCGTCATACTCTACACCACACATGCACAAGCATGGTCTGTACATTGATAATATCTTCAATACAGTGACACGAGGTATTACAATCCAAATGAATCACTATTCACCAGCAATAAACAAAAAACTTGGTATATCCATAACAACGCTCTTACAATTACCGTACTTTCCACTTGCTGCAGCACAAGCTGGTCCCTTAGATTAACTGCAGTTTCAATAAGGCAAGAATGATTCTCATGGGAGAGTTGACTTTATACATTACATTTTAATTGTCAATATAATTTTATCTAAACAGATATTTAACGTTGCCTAAGCAATGTGCCCCCATGCTGGCATGCACTAGGCAGTGGCCAGCAGGGTCAATCGCACTCCCCGGACCAGGTCCGGGGGCAATCCGTCACAAAAAATGCTGCCAAGACAAAGTGTAGAAGAATCGCAGATACTACACTTCGATCTTAGCCAAAAGGCCGAGAAGCGATACTACACTCTGATCTTAGCCGAAAGGCCGAGAAACATCCCTTAAAATACACATCAAAATTAATATTGCACATTGTAAAACTCCATTAACCAAACACATGTAGTTCAACAGATAAAAAAAAGTCAATACAATTCATACAAATATTAACATGAGTAATGAATAACAATAATAGTAATAAAAGGTTTCACAACAAGCCTTAACCACACACTTACATAAACTCACGCATCGACATGACAAAATACATTTTCAATACATCATCATTATTATCATTTAACACTGCCTAATTGTTAATTATATTGAATTTTTTCTCACACAGCTAAATTTATTAAACATTCACAACAAGCACTACATTGTATGATAAAATAAAATAATTAATTCCTATTATTCTGCACACAAAATTGCTAAGTTCCTACATGTTCTCGCATTCCAAGTTCGTCCCTTGGGCATCCTTGTAGTTCCTGTTCGGCCGCCCCTGGCAGCACCTACTGGATCAGCTTTCTCTTCCTCTTCATTTGTTGAATGTACACACGACTTTTCTGTATTGTCTCTGCACTTGGGCACATTACATTACAACAATCAATTTTTCACTATCATCCATTCTTACAAGTTGGTAACAATGTTTATTACATTTAAAACAAACTTAAAGTTTATTACATTTTGTGGTGGGCCGATCCCGGTGGTACTGCAATACCGGGCCAACCCGCGGCGGAGGTGGGGCAAGCCCCTAGCACTCCGCCCTGTTCCAAAAATCAGTTTAATATTCTGGTCCTGCGATGCAGGACGTATCAGATATTAAGCTGATAAGAACAGATACTACACTTTGATCTTAGCCAAAAGGCCGAGAAGCGATAACAATCCTAATGAACCAGGAGCTATATGGGCTCCCTATTACTAAATCAAATGCTATAACAAGGTCTACTGACTTCCATAAACGACTGTACACTTTCGACGAGCCGTCATACTCTACACCACACATGCACAAGCATGGTCTGTACATTGATAATATCTTCAATACAGTGACACGAGGTATTACAATCCAAATGAATCACTATTCACCAGCAATAAACAAAAAACTTGGTATATCCATAACAACGCTCTTACAATTACCGTACTTTCCACTTGCTGCAGCACAAGCTGGTCCCTTAGATTAACTGCAGTTTCAATAAGGCAAGAATGATTCTCATGGGAGAGTTGACTTTATACATTACATTTTAATTGTCAATATAATTTTATCTAAACAGATATTTAACGTTGCCTAAGCAATGTGCCCCCATGCTGGCATGCACTAGGCAGTGGCCAGCAGGGTCAATCGCACTCCCCGGACCAGGTCCGGGGGCAATCCGTCACAAAAAATGCTGCCAAGACAAAGTGTAGAAGAATCGCAGATACTACACTTCGATCTTAGCCAAAAGGCCGAGAAGCGATACTACACTCTGATCTTAGCCGAAAGGCCGAGAAACATCCCTTAAAATACACATCAAAATTAATATTGCACATTGTAAAACTCCATTAACCAAACACATGTAGTTCAACAGATAAAAAAAAGTCAATACAATTCATACAAATATTAACATGAGTAATGAATAACAATAATAGTAATAAAAGGTTTCACAACAAGCCTTAACCACACACTTACATAAACTCACGCATCGACATGACAAAATACATTTTCAATACATCATCATTATTATCATTTAACACTGCCTAATTGTTAATTATATTGAATTTTTTCTCACACAGCTAAATTTATTAAACATTCACAACAAGCACTACATTGTATGATAAAATAAAATAATTAATTCCTATTATTCTGCACACAAAATTGCTAAGTTCCTACATGTTCTCGCATTCCAAGTTCGTCCCTTGGGCATCCTTGTAGTTCCTGTTCGGCCGCCCCTGGCAGCACCTACTGGATCAGCTTTCTCTTCCTCTTCATTTGTTGAATGTACACACGACTTTTCTGTATTGTCTCTGCACTTGGGCACATTACATTACAACAATCAATTTTTCACTATCATCCATTCTTACAAGTTGGTAACAATGTTTATTACATTTAAAACAAACTTAAAGTTTATTACATTTTGTGGTGGGCCGATCCCGGTGGTACTGCAATACCGGGCCAACCCGCGGCGGAGGTGGGGCAAGCCCCTAGCACTCCGCCCTGTTCCAAAAATCAGTTTAATATTCTGGTCCTGCGATGCAGGACGTATCAGATATTAAGCTGATAAGAACAGATACTACACTTTGATCTTAGCCAAAAGGCCGAGAAGCGATAACAATCCTAATGAACCAGGAGCTATATGGGCTCCCTATTACTAAATCAAATGCTATAACAAGGTCTACTGACTTCCATAAACGACTGTACACTTTCGACGAGCCGTCATACTCTACACCACACATGCACAAGCATGGTCTGTACATTGATAATATCTTCAATACAGTGACACGAGGTATTACAATCCAAATGAATCACTATTCACCAGCAATAAACAAAAAACTTGGTATATCCATAACAACGCTCTTACAATTACCGTACTTTCCACTTGCTGCAGCACAAGCTGGTCCCTTAGATTAACTGCAGTTTCAATAAGGCAAGAATGATTCTCATGGGAGAGTTGACTTTATACATTACATTTTAATTGTCAATATAATTTTATCTAAACAGATATTTAACGTTGCCTAAGCAATGTGCCCCCATGCTGGCATGCACTAGGCAGTGGCCAGCAGGGTCAATCGCACTCCCCGGACCAGGTCCGGGGGCAATCCGTCACAAAAAATGCTGCCAAGACAAAGTGTAGAAGAATCGCAGATACTACACTTCGATCTTAGCCAAAAGGCCGAGAAGCGATACTACACTCTGATCTTAGCCGAAAGGCCGAGAAACATCCCTTAAAATACACATCAAAATTAATATTGCACATTGTAAAACTCCATTAACCAAACACATGTAGTTCAACAGATAAAAAAAAGTCAATACAATTCATACAAATATTAACATGAGTAATGAATAACAATAATAGTAATAAAAGGTTTCACAACAAGCCTTAACCACACACTTACATAAACTCACGCATCGACATGACAAAATACATTTTCAATACATCATCATTATTATCATTTAACACTGCCTAATTGTTAATTATATTGAATTTTTTCTCACACAGCTAAATTTATTAAACATTCACAACAAGCACTACATTGTATGATAAAATAAAATAATTAATTCCTATTATTCTGCACACAAAATTGCTAAGTTCCTACATGTTCTCGCATTCCAAGTTCGTCCCTTGGGCATCCTTGTAGTTCCTGTTCGGCCGCCCCTGGCAGCACCTACTGGATCAGCTTTCTCTTCCTCTTCATTTGTTGAATGTACACACGACTTTTCTGTATTGTCTCTGCACTTGGGCACATTACATTACAACAATCAATTTTTCACTATCATCCATTCTTACAAGTTGGTAACAATGTTTATTACATTTAAAACAAACTTAAAGTTTATTACATTTTGTGGTGGGCCGATCCCGGTGGTACTGCAATACCGGGCCAACCCGCGGCGGAGGTGGGGCAAGCCCCTAGCACTCCGCCCTGTTCCAAAAATCAGTTTAATATTCTGGTCCTGCGATGCAGGACGTATCAGATATTAAGCTGATAAGAACAGATACTACACTTTGATCTTAGCCAAAAGGCCGAGAAGCGATAACAATCCTAATGAACCAGGAGCTATATGGGCTCCCTATTACTAAATCAAATGCTATAACAAGGTCTACTGACTTCCATAAACGACTGTACACTTTCGACGAGCCGTCATACTCTACACCACACATGCACAAGCATGGTCTGTACATTGATAATATCTTCAATACAGTGACACGAGGTATTACAATCCAAATGAATCACTATTCACCAGCAATAAACAAAAAACTTGGTATATCCATAACAACGCTCTTACAATTACCGTACTTTCCACTTGCTGCAGCACAAGCTGGTCCCTTAGATTAACTGCAGTTTCAATAAGGCAAGAATGATTCTCATGGGAGAGTTGACTTTATACATTACATTTTAATTGTCAATATAATTTTATCTAAACAGATATTTAACGTTGCCTAAGCAATGTGCCCCCATGCTGGCATGCACTAGGCAGTGGCCAGCAGGGTCAATCGCACTCCCCGGACCAGGTCCGGGGGCAATCCGTCACAAAAAATGCTGCCAAGACAAAGTGTAGAAGAATCGCAGATACTACACTTCGATCTTAGCCAAAAGGCCGAGAAGAGCGATACTACACTCTGATCTTAGCCGAAAGGCCGAGAAACATCCCTTAAAATACACATCAAAATTAATATTGCACATTGTAAAACTCCATTAACCAAACACATGTAGTTCAACAGATAAAAAAAAGTCAATACAATTCATACAAATATTAACATGAGTAATGAATAACAATAATAGTAATAAAAGGTTTCACAACAAGCCTTAACCACACACTTACATAAACTCACGCATCGACATGACAAAATACATTTTCAATACATCATCATTATTATCATTTAACACTGCCTAATTGTTAATTATATTGAATTTTTTCTCACACAGCTAAATTTATTAAACATTCACAACAAGCACTACATTGTATGATAAAATAAAATAATTAATTCCTATTATTCTGCACACAAAATTGCTAAGTTCCTACATGTTCTCGCATTCCAAGTTCGTCCCTTGGGCATCCTTGTAGTTCCTGTTCGGCCGCCCCTGGCAGCACCTACTGGATCAGCTTTCTCTTCCTCTTCATTTGTTGAATGTACACACGACTTTTCTGTATTGTCTCTGCACTTGGGCACATTACATTACAACAATCAATTTTTCACTATCATCCATTCTTACAAGTTGGTAACAATGTTTATTACATTTAAAACAAACTTAAAGTTTATTACATTTTGTGGTGGGCCGATCCCGGTGGTACTGCAATACCGGGCCAACCCGCGGCGGAGGTGGGGCAAGCCCCTAGCACTCCGCCCTGTTCCAAAAATCAGTTTAATATTCTGGTCCTGCGATGCAGGACGTATCAGATATTAAGCTGATAAGAACAGATACTACACTTTGATCTTAGCCAAAAGGCCGAGAAGCGATAACAATCCTAATGAACCAGGAGCTATATGGGCTCCCTATTACTAAATCAAATGCTATAACAAGGTCTACTGACTTCCATAAACGACTGTACACTTTCGACGAGCCGTCATACTCTACACCACACATGCACAAGCATGGTCTGTACATTGATAATATCTTCAATACAGTGACACGAGGTATTACAATCCAAATGAATCACTATTCACCAGCAATAAACAAAAAACTTGGTATATCCATAACAACGCTCTTACAATTACCGTACTTTCCACTTGCTGCAGCACAAGCTGGTCCCTTAGATTAACTGCAGTTTCAATAAGGCAAGAATGATTCTCATGGGAGAGTTGACTTTATACATTACATTTTAATTGTCAATATAATTTTATCTAAACAGATATTTAACGTTGCCTAAGCAATGTGCCCCCATGCTGGCATGCACTAGGCAGTGGCCAGCAGGGTCAATCGCACTCCCCGGACCAGGTCCGGGGGCAATCCGTCACAAAAAATGCTGCCAAGACAAAGTGTAGAAGAATCGCAGATACTACACTTCGATCTTAGCCAAAAGGCCGAGAAGCGATACTACACTCTGATCTTAGCCGAAAGGCCGAGAAACATCCCTTAAAATACACATCAAAATTAATATTGCACATTGTAAAACTCCATTAACCAAACACATGTAGTTCAACAGATAAAAAAAAGTCAATACAATTCATACAAATATTAACATGAGTAATGAATAACAATAATAGTAATAAAAGGTTTCACAACAAGCCTTAACCACACACTTACATAAACTCACGCATCGACATGACAAAATACATTTTCAATACATCATCATTATTATCATTTAACACTGCCTAATTGTTAATTATATTGAATTTTTTCTCACACAGCTAAATTTATTAAACATTCACAACAAGCACTACATTGTATGATAAAATAAAATAATTAATTCCTATTATTCTGCACACAAAATTGCTAAGTTCCTACATGTTCTCGCATTCCAAGTTCGTCCCTTGGGCATCCTTGTAGTTCCTGTTCGGCCGCCCCTGGCAGCACCTACTGGATCAGCTTTCTCTTCCTCTTCATTTGTTGAATGTACACACGACTTTTCTGTATTGTCTCTGCACTTGGGCACATTACATTACAACAATCAATTTTTCACTATCATCCATTCTTACAAGTTGGTAACAATGTTTATTACATTTAAAACAAACTTAAAGTTTATTACATTTTGTGGTGGGCCGATCCCGGTGGTACTGCAATACCGGGCCAACCCGCGGCGGAGGTGGGGCAAGCCCCTAGCACTCCGCCCTGTTCCAAAAATCAGTTTAATATTCTGGTCCTGCGATGCAGGACGTATCAGATATTAAGCTGATAAGAACAGATACTACACTTTGATCTTAGCCAAAAGGCCGAGAAGCGATAACAATCCTAATGAACCAGGAGCTATATGGGCTCCCTATTACTAAATCAAATGCTATAACAAGGTCTACTGACTTCCATAAACGACTGTACACTTTCGACGAGCCGTCATACTCTACACCACACATGCACAAGCATGGTCTGTACATTGATAATATCTTCAATACAGTGACACGAGGTATTACAATCCAAATGAATCACTATTCACCAGCAATAAACAAAAAACTTGGTATATCCATAACAACGCTCTTACAATTACCGTACTTTCCACTTGCTGCAGCACAAGCTGGTCCCTTAGATTAACTGCAGTTTCAATAAGGCAAGAATGATTCTCATGGGAGAGTTGACTTTATACATTACATTTTAATTGTCAATATAATTTTATCTAAACAGATATTTAACGTTGCCTAAGCAATGTGCCCCCATGCTGGCATGCACTAGGCAGTGGCCAGCAGGGTCAATCGCACTCCCCGGACCAGGTCCGGGGGCAATCCGTCACAAAAAATGCTGCCAAGACAAAGTGTAGAAGAATCGCAGATACTACACTTCGATCTTAGCCAAAAGGCCGAGAAGCGATACTACACTCTGATCTTAGCCGAAAGGCCGAGAAACATCCCTTAAAATACACATCAAAATTAATATTGCACATTGTAAAACTCCATTAACCAAACACATGTAGTTCAACAGATAAAAAAAAGTCAATACAATTCATACAAATATTAACATGAGTAATGAATAACAATAATAGTAATAAAAGGTTTCACAACAAGCCTTAACCACACACTTACATAAACTCACGCATCGACATGACAAAATACATTTTCAATACATCATCATTATTATCATTTAACACTGCCTAATTGTTAATTATATTGAATTTTTTCTCACACAGCTAAATTTATTAAACATTCACAACAAGCACTACATTGTATGATAAAATAAAATAATTAATTCCTATTATTCTGCACACAAAATTGCTAAGTTCCTACATGTTCTCGCATTCCAAGTTCGTCCCTTGGGCATCCTTGTAGTTCCTGTTCGGCCGCCCCTGGCAGCACCTACTGGATCAGCTTTCTCTTCCTCTTCATTTGTTGAATGTACACACGACTTTTCTGTATTGTCTCTGCACTTGGGCACATTACATTACAACAATCAATTTTTCACTATCATCCATTCTTACAAGTTGGTAACAATGTTTATTACATTTAAAACAAACTTAAAGTTTATTACATTTTGTGGTGGGCCGATCCCGGTGGTACTGCAATACCGGGCCAACCCGCGGCGGAGGTGGGGCAAGCCCCTAGCACTCCGCCCTGTTCCAAAAATCAGTTTAATATTCTGGTCCTGCGATGCAGGACGTATCAGATATTAAGCTGATAAGAACAGATACTACACTTTGATCTTAGCCAAAAGGCCGAGAAGCGATAACAATCCTAATGAACCAGGAGCTATATGGGCTCCCTATTACTAAATCAAATGCTATAACAAGGTCTACTGACTTCCATAAACGACTGTACACTTTCGACGAGCCGTCATACTCTACACCACACATGCACAAGCATGGTCTGTACATTGATAATATCTTCAATACAGTGACACGAGGTATTACAATCCAAATGAATCACTATTCACCAGCAATAAACAAAAAACTTGGTATATCCATAACAACGCTCTTACAATTACCGTACTTTCCACTTGCTGCAGCACAAGCTGGTCCCTTAGATTAACTGCAGTTTCAATAAGGCAAGAATGATTCTCATGGGAGAGTTGACTTTATACATTACATTTTAATTGTCAATATAATTTTATCTAAACAGATATTTAACGTTGCCTAAGCAATGTGCCCCCATGCTGGCATGCACTAGGCAGTGGCCAGCAGGGTCAATCGCACTCCCCGGACCAGGTCCGGGGGCAATCCGTCACAAAAAATGCTGCCAAGACAAAGTGTAGAAGAATCGCAGATACTACACTTCGATCTTAGCCAAAAGGCCGAGAAGCGATACTACACTCTGATCTTAGCCGAAAGGCCGAGAAACATCCCTTAAAATACACATCAAAATTAATATTGCACATTGTAAAACTCCATTAACCAAACACATGTAGTTCAACAGATAAAAAAAAGTCAATACAATTCATACAAATATTAACATGAGTAATGAATAACAATAATAGTAATAAAAGGTTTCACAACAAGCCTTAACCACACACTTACATAAACTCACGCATCGACATGACAAAATACATTTTCAATACATCATCATTATTATCATTTAACACTGCCTAATTGTTAATTATATTGAATTTTTTCTCACACAGCTAAATTTATTAAACATTCACAACAAGCACTACATTGTATGATAAAATAAAATAATTAATTCCTATTATTCTGCACACAAAATTGCTAAGTTCCTACATGTTCTCGCATTCCAAGTTCGTCCCTTGGGCATCCTTGTAGTTCCTGTTCGGCCGCCCCTGGCAGCACCTACTGGATCAGCTTTCTCTTCCTCTTCATTTGTTGAATGTACACACGACTTTTCTGTATTGTCTCTGCACTTGGGCACATTACATTACAACAATCAATTTTTCACTATCATCCATTCTTACAAGTTGGTAACAATGTTTATTACATTTAAAACAAACTTAAAGTTTATTACATTTTGTGGTGGGCCGATCCCGGTGGTACTGCAATACCGGGCCAACCCGCGGCGGAGGTGGGGCAAGCCCCTAGCACTCCGCCCTGTTCCAAAAATCAGTTTAATATTCTGGTCCTGCGATGCAGGACGTATCAGATATTAAGCTGATAAGAACAGATACTACACTTTGATCTTAGCCAAAAGGCCGAGAAGCGATAACAATCCTAATGAACCAGGAGCTATATGGGCTCCCTATTACTAAATCAAATGCTATAACAAGGTCTACTGACTTCCATAAACGACTGTACACTTTCGACGAGCCGTCATACTCTACACCACACATGCACAAGCATGGTCTGTACATTGATAATATCTTCAATACAGTGACACGAGGTATTACAATCCAAATGAATCACTATTCACCAGCAATAAACAAAAAACTTGGTATATCCATAACAACGCTCTTACAATTACCGTACTTTCCACTTGCTGCAGCACAAGCTGGTCCCTTAGATTAACTGCAGTTTCAATAAGGCAAGAATGATTCTCATGGGAGAGTTGACTTTATACATTACATTTTAATTGTCAATATAATTTTATCTAAACAGATATTTAACGTTGCCTAAGCAATGTGCCCCCATGCTGGCATGCACTAGGCAGTGGCCAGCAGGGTCAATCGCACTCCCCGGACCAGGTCCGGGGGCAATCCGTCACAAAAAATGCTGCCAAGACAAAGTGTAGAAGAATCGCAGATACTACACTTCGATCTTAGCCAAAAGGCCGAGAAGCGATACTACACTCTGATCTTAGCCGAAAGGCCGAGAAACATCCCTTAAAATACACATCAAAATTAATATTGCACATTGTAAAACTCCATTAACCAAACACATGTAGTTCAACAGATAAAAAAAAGTCAATACAATTCATACAAATATTAACATGAGTAATGAATAACAATAATAGTAATAAAAGGTTTCACAACAAGCCTTAACCACACACTTACATAAACTCACGCATCGACATGACAAAATACATTTTCAATACATCATCATTATTATCATTTAACACTGCCTAATTGTTAATTATATTGAATTTTTTCTCACACAGCTAAATTTATTAAACATTCACAACAAGCACTACATTGTATGATAAAATAAAATAATTAATTCCTATTATTCTGCACACAAAATTGCTAAGTTCCTACATGTTCTCGCATTCCAAGTTCGTCCCTTGGGCATCCTTGTAGTTCCTGTTCGGCCGCCCCTGGCAGCACCTACTGGATCAGCTTTCTCTTCCTCTTCATTTGTTGAATGTACACACGACTTTTCTGTATTGTCTCTGCACTTGGGCACATTACATTACAACAATCAATTTTTCACTATCATCCATTCTTACAAGTTGGTAACAATGTTTATTACATTTAAAACAAACTTAAAGTTTATTACATTTTGTGGTGGGCCGATCCCGGTGGTACTGCAATACCGGGCCAACCCGCGGCGGAGGTGGGGCAAGCCCCTAGCACTCCGCCCTGTTCCAAAAATCAGTTTAATATTCTGGTCCTGCGATGCAGGACGTATCAGATATTAAGCTGATAAGAACAGATACTACACTTTGATCTTAGCCAAAAGGCCGAGAAGCGATAACAATCCTAATGAACCAGGAGCTATATGGGCTCCCTATTACTAAATCAAATGCTATAACAAGGTCTACTGACTTCCATAAACGACTGTACACTTTCGACGAGCCGTCATACTCTACACCACACATGCACAAGCATGGTCTGTACATTGATAATATCTTCAATACAGTGACACGAGGTATTACAATCCAAATGAATCACTATTCACCAGCAATAAACAAAAAACTTGGTATATCCATAACAACGCTCTTACAATTACCGTACTTTCCACTTGCTGCAGCACAAGCTGGTCCCTTAGATTAACTGCAGTTTCAATAAGGCAAGAATGATTCTCATGGGAGAGTTGACTTTATACATTACATTTTAATTGTCAATATAATTTTATCTAAACAGATATTTAACGTTGCCTAAGCAATGTGCCCCCATGCTGGCATGCACTAGGCAGTGGCCAGCAGGGTCAATCGCACTCCCCGGACCAGGTCCGGGGGCAATCCGTCACAAAAAATGCTGCCAAGACAAAGTGTAGAAGAATCGCAGATACTACACTTCGATCTTAGCCAAAAGGCCGAGAAGCGATACTACACTCTGATCTTAGCCGAAAGGCCGAGAAACATCCCTTAAAATACACATCAAAATTAATATTGCACATTGTAAAACTCCATTAACCAAACACATGTAGTTCAACAGATAAAAAAAAGTCAATACAATTCATACAAATATTAACATGAGTAATGAATAACAATAATAGTAATAAAAGGTTTCACAACAAGCCTTAACCACACACTTACATAAACTCACGCATCGACATGACAAAATACATTTTCAATACATCATCATTATTATCATTTAACACTGCCTAATTGTTAATTATATTGAATTTTTTCTCACACAGCTAAATTTATTAAACATTCACAACAAGCACTACATTGTATGATAAAATAAAATAATTAATTCCTATTATTCTGCACACAAAATTGCTAAGTTCCTACATGTTCTCGCATTCCAAGTTCGTCCCTTGGGCATCCTTGTAGTTCCTGTTCGGCCGCCCCTGGCAGCACCTACTGGATCAGCTTTCTCTTCCTCTTCATTTGTTGAATGTACACACGACTTTTCTGTATTGTCTCTGCACTTGGGCACATTACATTACAACAATCAATTTTTCACTATCATCCATTCTTACAAGTTGGTAACAATGTTTATTACATTTAAAACAAACTTAAAGTTTATTACATTTTGTGGTGGGCCGATCCCGGTGGTACTGCAATACCGGGCCAACCCGCGGCGGAGGTGGGGCAAGCCCCTAGCACTCCGCCCTGTTCCAAAAATCAGTTTAATATTCTGGTCCTGCGATGCAGGACGTATCAGATATTAAGCTGATAAGAACAGATACTACACTTTGATCTTAGCCAAAAGGCCGAGAAGCGATAACAATCCTAATGAACCAGGAGCTATATGGGCTCCCTATTACTAAATCAAATGCTATAACAAGGTCTACTGACTTCCATAAACGACTGTACACTTTCGACGAGCCGTCATACTCTACACCACACATGCACAAGCATGGTCTGTACATTGATAATATCTTCAATACAGTGACACGAGGTATTACAATCCAAATGAATCACTATTCACCAGCAATAAACAAAAAACTTGGTATATCCATAACAACGCTCTTACAATTACCGTACTTTCCACTTGCTGCAGCACAAGCTGGTCCCTTAGATTAACTGCAGTTTCAATAAGGCAAGAATGATTCTCATGGGAGAGTTGACTTTATACATTACATTTTAATTGTCAATATAATTTTATCTAAACAGATATTTAACGTTGCCTAAGCAATGTGCCCCCATGCTGGCATGCACTAGGCAGTGGCCAGCAGGGTCAATCGCACTCCCCGGACCAGGTCCGGGGGCAATCCGTCACAAAAAATGCTGCCAAGACAAAGTGTAGAAGAATCGCAGATACTACACTTCGATCTTAGCCAAAAGGCCGAGAAGCGATACTACACTCTGATCTTAGCCGAAAGGCCGAGAAACATCCCTTAAAATACACATCAAAATTAATATTGCACATTGTAAAACTCCATTAACCAAACACATGTAGTTCAACAGATAAAAAAAAGTCAATACAATTCATACAAATATTAACATGAGTAATGAATAACAATAATAGTAATAAAAGGTTTCACAACAAGCCTTAACCACACACTTACATAAACTCACGCATCGACATGACAAAATACATTTTCAATACATCATCATTATTATCATTTAACACTGCCTAATTGTTAATTATATTGAATTTTTTCTCACACAGCTAAATTTATTAAACATTCACAACAAGCACTACATTGTATGATAAAATAAAATAATTAATTCCTATTATTCTGCACACAAAATTGCTAAGTTCCTACATGTTCTCGCATTCCAAGTTCGTCCCTTGGGCATCCTTGTAGTTCCTGTTCGGCCGCCCCTGGCAGCACCTACTGGATCAGCTTTCTCTTCCTCTTCATTTGTTGAATGTACACACGACTTTTCTGTATTGTCTCTGCACTTGGGCACATTACATTACAACAATCAATTTTTCACTATCATCCATTCTTACAAGTTGGTAACAATGTTTATTACATTTAAAACAAACTTAAAGTTTATTACATTTTGTGGTGGGCCGATCCCGGTGGTACTGCAATACCGGGCCAACCCGCGGCGGAGGTGGGGCAAGCCCCTAGCACTCCGCCCTGTTCCAAAAATCAGTTTAATATTCTGGTCCTGCGATGCAGGACGTATCAGATATTAAGCTGATAAGAACAGATACTACACTTTGATCTTAGCCAAAAGGCCGAGAAGCGATAACAATCCTAATGAACCAGGAGCTATATGGGCTCCCTATTACTAAATCAAATGCTATAACAAGGTCTACTGACTTCCATAAACGACTGTACACTTTCGACGAGCCGTCATACTCTACACCACACATGCACAAGCATGGTCTGTACATTGATAATATCTTCAATACAGTGACACGAGGTATTACAATCCAAATGAATCACTATTCACCAGCAATAAACAAAAAACTTGGTATATCCATAACAACGCTCTTACAATTACCGTACTTTCCACTTGCTGCAGCACAAGCTGGTCCCTTAGATTAACTGCAGTTTCAATAAGGCAAGAATGATTCTCATGGGAGAGTTGACTTTATACATTACATTTTAATTGTCAATATAATTTTATCTAAACAGATATTTAACGTTGCCTAAGCAATGTGCCCCCATGCTGGCATGCACTAGGCAGTGGCCAGCAGGGTCAATCGCACTCCCCGGACCAGGTCCGGGGGCAATCCGTCACAAAAAATGCTGCCAAGACAAAGTGTAGAAGAATCGCAGATACTACACTTCGATCTTAGCCAAAAGGCCGAGAAGCGATACTACACTCTGATCTTAGCCGAAAGGCCGAGAAACATCCCTTAAAATACACATCAAAATTAATATTGCACATTGTAAAACTCCATTAACCAAACACATGTAGTTCAACAGATAAAAAAAAGTCAATACAATTCATACAAATATTAACATGAGTAATGAATAACAATAATAGTAATAAAAGGTTTCACAACAAGCCTTAACCACACACTTACATAAACTCACGCATCGACATGACAAAATACATTTTCAATACATCATCATTATTATCATTTAACACTGCCTAATTGTTAATTATATTGAATTTTTTCTCACACAGCTAAATTTATTAAACATTCACAACAAGCACTACATTGTATGATAAAATAAAATAATTAATTCCTATTATTCTGCACACAAAATTGCTAAGTTCCTACATGTTCTCGCATTCCAAGTTCGTCCCTTGGGCATCCTTGTAGTTCCTGTTCGGCCGCCCCTGGCAGCACCTACTGGATCAGCTTTCTCTTCCTCTTCATTTGTTGAATGTACACACGACTTTTCTGTATTGTCTCTGCACTTGGGCACATTACATTACAACAATCAATTTTTCACTATCATCCATTCTTACAAGTTGGTAACAATGTTTATTACATTTAAAACAAACTTAAAGTTTATTACATTTTGTGGTGGGCCGATCCCGGTGGTACTGCAATACCGGGCCAACCCGCGGCGGAGGTGGGGCAAGCCCCTAGCACTCCGCCCTGTTCCAAAAATCAGTTTAATATTCTGGTCCTGCGATGCAGGACGTATCAGATATTAAGCTGATAAGAACAGATACTACACTTTGATCTTAGCCAAAAGGCCGAGAAGCGATAACAATCCTAATGAACCAGGAGCTATATGGGCTCCCTATTACTAAATCAAATGCTATAACAAGGTCTACTGACTTCCATAAACGACTGTACACTTTCGACGAGCCGTCATACTCTACACCACACATGCACAAGCATGGTCTGTACATTGATAATATCTTCAATACAGTGACACGAGGTATTACAATCCAAATGAATCACTATTCACCAGCAATAAACAAAAAACTTGGTATATCCATAACAACGCTCTTACAATTACCGTACTTTCCCACTTGCTGCAGCACAAGCTGGTCCCTTAGATTAACTGCAGTTTCAATAAGGCAAGAATGATTCTCATGGGAGAGTTGACTTTATACATTACATTTTAATTGTCAATATAATTTTATCTAAACAGATATTTAAACGTTGCCTAAGCAATGTGCCCCCATGCTGGCATGCACTAGGCAGTGGCCAGCAGGGTCAATCGCACTCCCCGGACCAGGTCCGGGGGCAATCCGTCACAAAAAATGCTGCCAAGACAAAGTGTAGAAGAATCGCAGATACTACACTTCGATCTTAGCCAAAAGGCCGAGAAGCGATACTACACTCTGATCTTAGCCGAAAGGCCGAGAAACATCCCTTAAAATACACATCAAAATTAATATTGCACATTGTAAAACTCCATTAACCAAACACATGTAGTTCAACAGATAAAAAAAAGTCAATACAATTCATACAAATATTAACATGAGTAATGAATAACAATAATAGTAATAAAAGGTTTCACAACAAGCCTTAACCACACACTTACATAAACTCACGCATCGACATGACAAAATACATTTTCAATACATCATCATTATTATCATTTAACACTGCCTAATTGTTAATTATATTGAATTTTTTCTCACACAGCTAAATTTATTAAACATTCACAACAAGCACTACATTGTATGATAAAATAAAATAATTAATTCCTATTATTCTGCACACAAAATTGCTAAGTTCCTACATGTTCTCGCATTCCAAGTTCGTCCCTTGGGCATCCTTGTAGTTCCTGTTCGGCCGCCCCTGGCAGCACCTACTGGATCAGCTTTCTCTTCCTCTTCATTTGTTGAATGTACACACGACTTTTCTGTATTGTCTCTGCACTTGGGCACATTACATTACAACAATCAATTTTTCACTATCATCCATTCTTACAAGTTGGTAACAATGTTTATTACATTTAAAACAAACTTAAAGTTTATTACATTTTGTGGTGGGCCGATCCCGGTGGTACTGCAATACCGGGCCAACCCGCGGCGGAGGTGGGGCAAGCCCCTAGCACTCCGCCCTGTTCCAAAAATCAGTTTAATATTCTGGTCCTGCGATGCAGGACGTATCAGATATTAAGCTGATAAGAACAGATACTACACTTTGATCTTAGCCAAAAGGCCGAGAAGCGATAACAATCCTAATGAACCAGGAGCTATATGGGCTCCCTATTACTAAATCAAATGCTATAACAAGGTCTACTGACTTCCATAAACGACTGTACACTTTCGACGAGCCGTCATACTCTACACCACACATGCACAAGCATGGTCTGTACATTGATAATATCTTCAATACAGTGACACGAGGTATTACAATCCAAATGAATCACTATTCACCAGCAATAAACAAAAAACTTGGTATATCCATAACAACGCTCTTACAATTACCGTACTTTCCACTTGCTGCAGCACAAGCTGGTCCCTTAGATTAACTGCAGTTTCAATAAGGCAAGAATGATTCTCATGGGAGAGTTGACTTTATACATTACATTTTAATTGTCAATATAATTTTATCTAAACAGATATTTAACGTTGCCTAAGCAATGTGCCCCCATGCTGGCATGCACTAGGCAGTGGCCAGCAGGGTCAATCGCACTCCCCGGACCAGGTCCGGGGGCAATCCGTCACAAAAAATGCTGCCAAGACAAAGTGTAGAAGAATCGCAGATACTACACTTCGATCTTAGCCAAAAGGCCGAGAAGCGATACTACACTCTGATCTT